>NC_135497.1:217639224-217751724 GCF_052857255.1 Amblyomma americanum
GAAGGCAATTCACCGTCCATGGCGCAAGCATCTCCTTAGCATGAAGCCATGCCTTCACAAGCACTGGGGACATGTGCAGTTTAAAGAAGGATGCTTTTGCTGCAGAATAAATGCACATTCGCCTAACACGTTTTAAAACACTGGTGTCAAGGAACTCCAGAAAATGCTGCCGACACAACGGTACAGGAAACAAATACTCTGTAAGTGCCTGAGTCATCTGCATTCTGAAGAGACTATACAGGTAGTTTAAAGAAAAGCGCACAGTGAGGAAATTGAAGGTGTCAGCAACTACCTTACAGAATTCCCATATATGCCCCTCACGGTTGTGTCCAGTCGGTGCGAATAAGAAATGCAAATGAGCACTGAGACGCCTGATAAGCACAGCTACTAAAAAAGGGTGGTTTGCCGATTTGAAAGAGAAAAAAACGCAAAACAAGCTGATGCACGAACAATTGAACAAAGCCTATTCCACCAAACTCTAGACAAAGAAGTAGGCTATCGCGATGCGTGGGTGCCTATTGGGAACGCCATACAAAGGTAGAAAATATTCTGCGCAACAGCTGCACTATGCCTCGTTTTAGACTGTAACACACTCTTGCGCTGTGCATTGCACGTCGTCGTCTTTATAAATTTCCATCTGTGCGGAAGTCAAGAAAAGAAAGGAAAGGAAACGCGGTGTCACTCGCGCTTTCAGGTACGGGGCATTAATGTCCAGCTGCAAAAACCTCGTTTCGCGCAATACATTATTTTTTTGCAAAGATAAACCATCAGCATTTTTTTTTTCACGATGACAGCCGTTATAGTCGTGAGAAGGCAGGATGGAAAATACAGACCTGAATAAGGGGTAGAAGAGCAGAGCAATTGGAGGAGTTGCAGCTATTAGAGCTAAAATAAACGCGTCTCAGCTTGCTAATCTTTTAGGTACTTTTGTCTATATTTCAGAGTATAACAGCGCAAAAAACAAGGACAAACAAAAAACCAGACAACACGAGCGCTGACTTTCTCCTAAATGTTATTACACACTTGCATACATTTATACCTTTCCTGCCAACACAATGTTAAAAAAGCGGACTTATTAACACTGACCAAGACCACAACTCCGCAAAGGCACTCTCCAAAAATTATATTACCTTGTCAAGTAATAATGACGGTTTAACGATCGACACACGAAGAACCAACCTTACCAATATTTGTAGGCAGTGTCGATAAGTTCGATTTTTTTTACTTTGTCTTGGCAGGAATGGTGTGCAAGTTTGTAATAAAGTTCAGATGAAAGTCAGCGCTCGTGTTGCCTGGTTTTTCTTTTCTCCTCGTTCTCTACGCTGTTATGCTATGGATCGCAACCAACTTTCCCAGCTTTCTGTGCTTCTCTACATTTCTTGGAGTCGTAATCAGGGCGTGGCGAGCTTGACAGAGTTACATCGACGCCTGCGGTGATAAGGCTGGCTGCGGCGACCATTTGCGTAGTGTGACGTTAGGTGTGCAGCCGCACCCTTATTTGAGCAGCAGCCTGCCCAGCAGCAGAGAGCTAGCTTTCTGGACGTCAGTTTTAATTGTAAGGCAAGTGTGGAAATATTGTAAGATGCTGTCGTGAACGTACTGATGGGAGTGGCCTAATCCTCCTTATTGTAGAAAAATCTAGCTTTTAAAGTTCATTCTGTGCTCGCAGTTAGTACTTAAGACTGTCGTAGAAAATATATGGGTTGCGTTTCTGAAACTAAAAAAAAGCAGAAACATCCAGAGGAGGGACCGGCGGAAATGTAGGTTGTTACCGTGCAGACCTATGACATGCGAAAAATCGTGTTCATAAACAACTTATGCGTGAAAAATGAGCTTGTCCAGAATTTCTAGGTATGGTTGATGCGGAACAAATAAGTCGCTCTAAACGCATGCGGGTCGAAGCTAATCATCTTTGTCAGGCCAGAAAAACAGAAGAGGTTTAAGTGTGCTTGCAGCGAACAATAGAGAGTTTTAAATTCGGGGGACCCTATCGATTAGAGGGATAGTGAAACAGCAGGACTCCATTGCGCATGCGTTGGACACCAACGCTCATTCGGTCTTTGGGTTTCCGAGTGACGCTAACACAAAACCAGCGAAATAACGCTGTCCCCTAAGGCCGGATAAGGCCGGGAAACATGGCGGGGTCTGGCAAAGCGGGGCCACTCATCTCACCACCAATTCGTCGTTGCCGCTTCAATGTGTCTCACGTTCGCAACAAAGATGGGGGACGAAAATTTTTATTCGTCTCAAGATGGCCGCACCACAAAATTCCTGCGATAAAATACCGTAAATTTTATGATTGCTTCTCCATTTGGTCAGCTCCAAGGCTTAGAGAGTTGAAGTTCTTTGGTCGCCGTGGAGGTAGTCAGAAAGCGCAGCATGTTCGAAGAGATTGGTGTTGCTTACGTAAAAAAAATTGGGAGACGCTTAAGCTCGGCCTTAAGAGGGAAACGCGAGAGCGCCGACTATTTGTACGATCCACATGTCGGGATCACTCCGCACTTTGCACTGCTGTTTTGCATTGCTGTGTCATCGGCACATCTGGCGACGATATTAGACTCATGGTAAGCTCGGCTCAAGCTTCGAGATTACAACGTGCCGTGTCATCTACATCACGGTACGTACCTACGGCGCCAGGGTTTGCCCTTAGCAGCTGAAAAATGGGCTGCGGTCGCATTCACGCGCAAGTCTGTCTGCCGCTACCCGGTAACACTTCAAGGGGTTGCAATACCATACGTCTCCCACCACAGATTTTTGGGCATTATCATTGACCGCAATCTGTCATGGTCGAGGAATATAAATGTGCTAAAGAAAAGACTCGCTCTTTTTTGCATGTCCTTCGCTTCATAGCAGGCATTAAATGGGGCCCAACGGAGCGCTCCTTGCTAAGACTTTAATCTCTTTATAGGCTACATTCGTTACAGCCTTCCTGTACTCTCTACTATGAGCATTTCCTGCTTGCGGACATTATAGAGTGTTCAAGCACAGGCGCTCAAGATATGCCTCGGATTACCACGTTGTGCCTCGAACAAAGGCACGATTGAGGAATCTCGTGAGTGCCCAATACCGATCTACCTGTCACACGAACCAATTCGTGTATATTTACGCGCGCTTAAACGGCACCGCGGTCACCCGCTGACGAATATTTTTGATGAGCGACCGGACAGCAGTTTTGCACGTGCACTGCGCTTCCAACAATCCGAATTGCCATCAGACTATGCCTTGCCGCGTCATCCCTTGCAGCCACCATGGGTGATGGCTCAGCCTTCAGTATGCCTGCATGTCCTTGGCATACTAAAGAAATCTGCGATGCCGGTCAGCGGACTGAAGCAACTTGCTCTTTCCTACATCTGTTTAGAGTACCAAAACTGTGTGCACGCATACACGGATGGATCTGCGTCACCAAAGGCATCAACAGCAGCTTTGGTAATCCCCGCTCAGCAGACGACACGGAGATTCATTTTAGGCCACAATTCTACTTCAACCGCTGCAGAGCTTGCGGGCCTTCGGGAATCGATTCACCACATCTGCGGAGAACCGCCTCTAGAGCGGTGCATTTGTACTGACTCTAAGCCTGCCCGACAAATTTTGGGATGCTTCGTAAGCCACACCACCTACCAAGCTCCTCTGGCTCTTGATATCATTAGACTCCTGTCATTTTCTCAGGAAAAAGGCCACCGTATAATGTTCCAGTGGACCCCTGGACACTGCGTACTCGATGGAAATGAGACCAAAACTGATATTTGGGCGAGTTGGTAAACATTCATGGTGGGTGAACAGCGCTTGCCTTTGTCCCGCCTTTGTTGCGCTGTTCGCCCACCAGGAAATCAGGGCGCCGACGATGAAGCAAGGAGCGCCTTCAGCAGTGGCCTGCACACAGCTGTGCCGTTCTCTAGACCGGACACCGCTTGTCTCCTTTCGGGGGATCTATGAGGGGTGTGACGGCTAGATACTGGCCCTGCTAGACACTCGCACGTCCGCCTTAAACGGCTAGATCCGGCGATGACCTTTTCTGTTCCTCGCGGAATACCACGCCCTATTGCATGAATAATCCATAGATTACGCTTAAACGTCACCTTCACGCGCATGTACTTGAACTTAATTGGACAAGCGGACTCCCCGGACTGTAACACATGTGGCGTGCTAGAGACTATAGATCATGTTTTAGTGGCGTGACCAGCACAACCCTCTCCTGCCTGGGCAGCAGTGCTGCCTGCAGTATTTGGAAATAAATAAATAAATAAATAAATAAATAAATAAATAAATAAATAAATAAATAAATCAATAAATAAATAAATAAATAAATAAATAAATAAATAAATAAATAAATAAATAAATAAATAAATAAATAAATATGCACGAGAAAGACTCATGCTCCCATCTGCTTTGAAGTCTATGGACACAAGCCCCTCTCGGAGGATTTGATCCTCGGCGCTTGGCCAGATAGTTCGAAAACTGTGCTGGCAACGCGAGCGCTCTCACGTTTTTTAAGCGACACGGGCCTTGCCTCGCGTTTGTGATGTTAGAAAGTGTGCCTTGCTTTCTTGCTTTTTTGTATTTTTTTCATCTGCCTCCTCCCATCATCATCATCCCCCATCGAGACCCTCTTTTTTTCTCCTGTTACCGTTTCCCAGTGCACAGTAGCAGGGCAGATATTTAATTATATTTTCGGCCAACCTCTCTGCCTTTCACGTCAATAAACCCCTTCTCTATCTATGTTCAAGGTTAAGCTGATCTGATATGCTCACGCCGCAGATGTAAGTTGATGAAGACGACGATGTGCAACGCACAGCGCGAGAGTGTGTTGCAGTTTAACACAGAGCGTGATCGGCTGCTGCCATTTCTTGTTTGCGGTCTTAGAGCATGAAAATATTGGTGATGTTTTTCTTAGGGGCATAAGACTGTGCTATAAGAAGTCCTATACAAGGATAATTGTTAACCAAGAGCCGACCAAACCTATTCTATTGAAATTATCTGTTTGCCAAGACTGTCCATTATCACCTTTGTTGTTTGCGCTATATCTTGAATCCCTTGGCCTCAGCATTGTTAACAGCGAAGCTATCCGTGGCTTCTCCCTGACGCAATGTGAAATTAAGATTTTAGCCTATGCAGATGATGTCGCCCTCTTTTGTTCTGACAAAAAGAGTGTGCTTGAGGCATTACATTTGACTGCACAGTTTTGCGAGGTATCAGGTGCGGCTCTTAATTTATATAAATCCAATGGGTTTTGGTTGGGTCATTGGGGTACAATGCCAAGTCATGTTGGTGGCAGAAACTGGGACTGCAGGACCCCTCAGTACCTAGGGGTTCCTCTTCAGAAAATTCATAGCATTGCAGCCTTCTGGGGTTCTCAGATAATGTCCATGAGGCGACAAACCCAGGCTTGGATGGGTAGGGACATGTCAGTGTTTGCTTGGGGTTAAGTCTGCAACATTTTTTTATTCGCAAATCTTGTCTATGTGCTGCAGGTTCTCCAATTTGCGAGAAAGAAAATGCAGCTGAGGCACACAATATTTGCTACCTACGTGTTCCCAATGGGAACCCATGCGTCGCGATAACCTAATTCTTTCTTTAGAGTCTGGTGCAATAGGCCTTGTTCACTTATTCGTGCATCAGCTTCTATCGCGTTTTTTTCTTTTTCAAATCGTCAAACCACCCTTATTTAGTAGTTATGCTTATTAGGTGTCTCAGTGCTCATTTGCCTTTCCTTTTCGCACCGACGGGACACACTCGGAGGGGCCTTTATGGGGATTCCTTAAGGAAGTTGCTGCCACCTTCAATTTACTCACTGTGCGCTTTTCTTTAGACTACGTGTAGAGTTTTTCCAGAAGGCACATGGCTCAGGCACTTGCAGAGTATTTGTTTCGTGTACCGTTGTATCGGCAACCTGTTTTGGAGTTCCTTGAGACCAGTGTTTTAAAACGTGTTAAGCGAATGTGCATTTCTTCTGCTGCAAAAACATTCTTCGTTAAACTGCACCCCTCCACGCAGCCTGTCAAGGCATCGCTTTATGCTAAGGATATGCTTGCGCCATGAACAGTGAATTGCCGCCTGTGCAATACACCAGAGACAATTGACCATTGTTTTATTCTGTGCATTGATGCTATGTTCTTGTTGGACGTATTACCACGAACAATTAAGAAGGACATTGACATCACACCCTCCAGTATCCGTTTTTTGCCTGTGGAGAAAACTCTGTCGTGCCATATGATCTCTTTATGTTGCTGGGACTATTTACTCTCTGGAAAAGCCGCATGATGGTCCGCCACGCCTAATCACCACGGTCGTCGAAATCTTCGTTTCGTGAGCAATGCGCTTTGGTGCGGGGAGTATATGGTGCCCTGGAAGAGCCGCCTAGCTGGCTACCCTATCTGGACGCAGGTGTGTGCCTCCCAGACTTTTGATGTTTTGGAAGGTGGGATCGTGCAGGGGTTTGGTGGCCTGGTGTTTTTTGGCGTAAGCATGCTTAGATTTTTCTTTTCCGCACTATTTCCATGCAATAAATAAAAAAAACTGCTGCGATAGCATAGTCCTCTCTTGCAGTGCCCAGTGAAGCTTATCTGTTCGCGCCGCAACTGGTTAGAATCCCAATCACTGCAGTATTTATTTTGTTTTTATTTATTCAAGTTGAAGGTCGAGGCTTTAGCGGCGGCCTGGCTTTTGCAGCTTTGGTCGTGAATTAGGGCTTTCGTTAAAAAATATAACTGGGACGTTTGCAATTTAGGGCCTGACTTTCCAGCCGAAATGGCGCTGCAGGCAACTAAAGTTATCGAGGCCAAGTACACGCCGCAAGGCTGTCGAATGCAGCGCGGTAAGGGGCCCTGATAAAATTGGGGCCTCCAAGTAAAACACTCTTTAATAAAAGAAATCAGTAGCTGCGGAGAGAACGAAGTGAGATGCGTATGTCCAAACGAAGAGCCAGAAAATCGAGCGGACTCAGTGTTGGTAACGCTGAAATGAAAAGTTCCTCAAAGAGCCGCACAAGGCGAGACAGTGAGTTTGGGAAGTATCTCCGCAGCGTCGATTGCCTTGAGTTAGCAACACACTTCACACAATCCTCGTTATGTGTCTGAAGGAAGCCAAGAGCCAGCGAAACCCAGGAAAGCTTAGGGGACTGTAATATTCTTTTTTGGTGTTCATCATTAGGAAATAAATGGTGCAATCATTGTATGGCTAGAATATTATTGATTGCAAATTAGAAGAAAAAAACAATCCCTTGCCACCGGTAGGATTCGAACTCATGACCTCCTAATTTCGCGTACGGTGCTCTACTAACTAAGCTACGGTGGCGGCTGTCCTGTCTTCTACTTTGGGGGTATTGATGTTGTGTGAATGGTAACCTTGAGGGTGGTCACCATGCTCACCTTCGTCCATAGCGACGGACGTCGCTACGTTCTGTATTACCGCGAGTATCGCGTAGAACTGTGAAACACGATCGAACGGTGACAGCCGAAGCTGTGCGAGAACCATCTTATGATATCTACGGAATCAATGCTACCAGAGCCGAGACCCTCGTTAAGGTAGTGAAAAGACAAGGGTGGGGAAATGAGGTAATCTTTATTGTATCGATATGTAGAGGGCTAGGCTGTGGTCGTATGGCCATTTTGGCTAGACCCACGGGGTATAAAAGGTAGCGTAAGGCAGTAAAGATGGTTTTTTTCCGTTTCAGTCTCAATTTCAGCGTCCTGTAATTCGAAGCAGTTATGTCATTCATGTCAAGAAAGGCAACATCCACCGAAACCTGCGTTATGAATTTTGGATTCCATTCAGGGATGAATTCGAGCTATGTGTTGATCTGTAATCTGTGTGTTGCGCAGGCTCCAAGCAGAATTTGCAGTGCCTCGGCTGTCACCTCTGTTCACTTGCAGGGTGCGGGCAAAAAAACGCGAAAGCTCATTTTTTGGTTTACTGCCGCGAATTTGGCGTTTGCACAAACTGTATCCCTTACAAAAATGCTAGCTGAGATCGTGTTCAAGTTCTTATCAGTGGACTCAACATGCTCTCTTGAATGCTTGCGTTGGTCAATTATTGAGGCAGCATAGAATGTCAACGAAAAAGTGGCCACCGTGCTAGAGTTGAGTATCCTCAACACAACTTCTGCATTGCTTTCATGTTGAATTCATGTTCAAATTACTGGGGTGATTCAGCAAACCATTCTGAATCTCGGCTGTGGTAAAAAAAAAATTCCTAGGAATACATTCGTATTGCAAGCTATGGACCAACTACCGATGCAATTTTAGGCGGTATTTCACATTTATTGCTCCAATCTCACGTTAACGTGGCACTGACAGCCCCAGTCATGTAGTGCTCCACACATACACACAAACTGACATGTGTGTGTGTATGTGCGTGTGTGTGCGTGTCTGTACATAAACACATACACTCGCGCCTATACAACCATCAGATAAAGAGCATCGAACAGTGCTGCACACGAGGCTATAACATGAACTGACGAAGAGTTCACAGCATCTTCATCTTAAGCGCCATCTCAGATTCACGCTTATATACACCTACACAGGGATGCCCGTATCTGCGCAGGTAGTGGCCTGGCGATGAGCAAATTGATATCAGTTATTACTGTTACTATTTATTTATTTTACATGTAGTAGAAGTAATCGACTTCGCATACGATGTTTTGTTGAAGACCTTGATTCATTCATAAACAACAGAAAAAAGGAACTAAATAAGCGCCCTTTTCATGAGCGCACGTACAAATCCTCCGAAGGAGGTATGCCTTAAAGAGCATAATGCACCACTGGCACTTTTTTCTGCTCAAGAAAAGAGTTTGAATGGTTTACTGGAGTCTTAAAAGTTGCTGCATGAGTTCCTAATATGCATATTTGATAAGGTTCTGTTTACACGACGCATGTCAAAGTTAGTCCCGATTTCATTTAGCTAGGCTCAAACACGACGGCAACGATTCAACATGATTCAGCATAAATTCAGCAGAAATTACTCAACAATTATTATGTTGACTATGTTAAACAATAATTTAGTTTAAATCGACATGGCTATGGTCAACAGCTTGCTGGCTCTGTTCACTTGCTATTGTGATGCAGGAGGTGCTAAGAGAAATCGTGCAAGTAGAGCATGCGTGATCTGCTTGATTTCTCTTGCGACCATAGAAGACATCATTGTTTTTCACATACTTATCATCATCATCAACCAACGCCTGATAGTTTTCTGCTCCCAGAGCCTCCATAAGAAAAGCCGAAAACAGAATTAAAGCTACAGTGAAACGTTCTTGCGAGCTAGTTGGTTCATTTCGAGTAAATGTGTGACTGGGCGAGTAAAACATGGAAAAGAGGCAAGGAAGCGAACACTACTCCAGCCCACGCGTGATGTTGTAATTATTTCTTTGACTCTTCTCCTGGTCCTATTCGCGCAGTCTTAGCGTAAATAAAATTAAAGTATTCAAGGCTTGCCATTACAATGTATGAATAGCAGTTAGCTAGAAAAATATTGACGGGGGGCTTCCACAGGATTTCGGAAACCGAGAACTACATATGCAAGAAACAAGATATGATCTCTATTGGATAAACACGCTTATTATGAACAGTTAGATGATATAACAAGTTAGCACAAAAAATTATCATGTTCCACAGTGCTTATAACTATCACAGCATATTCAATTTTCGCGTAACATGTCATTTATGTGAGATCGTACCCTAATCTACCGAAATATGCAATGCAGAGGACTACTTGCCCCATCGAATACTTTCTGAAAGGAGTCCATTTCCATTTTTCAGCTAATGCACCTGTGGGCTTAATTTACGATTTGTATTCTGTGTAAAAGCCTTTATAGCTCAAAAGAAACTTAAATTTTCAGGTATAGACTATGATGAGTATAACCAACCATAATTTTATTTAGGATATGTTGAGTAGGCTCAACATACATTTGGTTCATGTTGTTTTCCAGTTGATTCAACAAGAGGTCAACAAGGCGTCAACTGGAGCTGAAAACCCATTTTTGAAAGGAATAAGTTTTGTACATATTTTGCACAATGATGGAAAAAAATTTTCAAGCCTTCTCCTTCAAGGCTATTAAAGTTATTGACAGTAGAATTAACTATTTTTCACAGTAAATGCGTAATTATTCTTTCAAAGCTAGCGGTCTTTTAACGACGACCTGACAAGATCCTAATTGATAAGTCATCAAGTACACAATTCGCCGGATCATGATGAAGAAGCGGCAAGAAAGCGACGACGGATTTCATCACATTCGAGGATCAGACGTCGAGGGGTTTCTATTCTCTTTGTCCGCCGTCATCTTCGCGCCGACAGAGCGTAACTGGCACAAGATCGCCACGCTTAAGCACCTAAGGGTTTTTGTTGTGTGAACTAAAAAGAAATGCATGATACAGAAGGAACGCGCCACGTGCTCTGTGTCATCAGTCCGTGGCTAATGGGCGCGGCAGAGGTGGCGCACGTACTACATTGACGGGAACTGCAGCTGTCATTATCTTAACTGACCTCCTTTCATGCGATGGGAGATTCTTCAAGTGAGCCTAAGCCTGCAACGAAGGTTAAAACGTCTAGGTGTGTCCTGGAGGATACCGAGGCGTCATTTGAAGAAAATACAGGACATTTGTCTACGCAGGATAACAAAGTTCACCTCTTTTTTGGGCCCACCCTGTGCCATGCACCTCGACGTCTTTGCAAAGTTAGATTTTTTTTGTTAGTACTGAATAACTTTTTCTTTCTTTTCTGCCCCTTAATTAGAATCACACTTTACTCGCTTTCGCCCAGAGTCAGAATTACTAGAGCAAAGGAAAGGGCAAGTAAATAGCCTGATGACTGCGCTGAACGTGGATCGCTTTTTTTTAAAAAATAAGCGCGGCCTAGCGGTTTTCAGTGAACGATTCCTGGTTTAAAATTAGGCTTTCAATTTAGATTATTGTGGGATTTGTCTGGAGCAAATTCTTGTTTAGGAGCTAGAAAAAAATTTTAGAACAGCTTTCGTTAACCCGTTTTTCTGATAAACATGCCGAAGTGTGTGAAGTTGTTCGCAAGGCCCTAAAAAAAACGGATTATCATAGGAAAAATTGAGCATTTAGAGCCGCCTCGAAAATAGAAACGACACATTGTCATGAATAACGCATGTTTGAGTGAGTTGGTTCTAGACATTAAAAATTTCACTCAGCAGAGAAAGAGCAACAATAGCCGACTTTCTCGGCGCTTTCGTATATCCGTCGTAAAGGAGCTCCGTTGTACGCATATGTGTGTGTGTGTGTGTGTGTGTGTGTGTGTGTGTGTGTGTGTGTGTGTGTGTGTGTGTGTGTGTGTGTGTGTGTGTGTGTGTGTGTGTGTGTGTGTGTGTGTGTGTGTGTGTGTGTGTGTGTGTGTGTGTGTGTGTGTGTGTGTGTGTGTGTGTGTGTGTGTGTGTGTGTGTGTGTGTGTGTGTGTGTGTGTGTGTGTGTGTGTGTGTGTGTGTGTGTGTGTGTGTGTGTGTGTGTGTGTGTGTGTGTGTGTGTGTGTGTGTGTGTGTGTGTGTGTGTGTGTGTGTGTGTGTGTGTGTGTGTGTGTGTGTGTGTGTGTGTGTGTGTGTGTGTGTGTGTGTGTGTGTGTGTGTGTGTGTGTGTGTGTGTGTGTGTGTGTGTGTGTGTGTGTGTGTGTGTGTGTGTGTGTGTGTGTGTGTGTGTGTGTGTGTGTGTGTGTGTGTGTGTGTGTGTGTGTGTGTGTGTGTGTGTGTGTGTGTGTGTGTGTGTGTGTGTGTGTGTGTGTGTGTGTGTGTGTGTGTGTGTGTGTGTGTGTGTGTGTGTGTGTGTGTGTGTGTGTGTGTGTGTGTGTGTGTGTGTGTGTGTGTGTGTGTGTGTGTGTGTGTGTGTGTGTGTGTGTGTGTGTGTGTGTGTGTGTGTGTGTGTGTGTGTGTGTGTGTGTGTGTGTGTGTGTGTGTGTGTGTGTGTGTGTGTGTGTGTGTGTGTGTGTGTGTGTGTGTGTGTGTGTGTGTGTGTGTGTGTGTGTGTGTGTGTGTGTGTGTGTGTGTGTGTGTGTGTGTGTGTGTGTGTGTGTGTGTGTGTGTGTGTGTGTGTGTGTGTGTGTGTGTGTGTGTGTGTGTGTGTGTGTGTGTGTGTGTGTGTGTGTGTGTGTGTGTGTGTGTGTGTGTGTGTGTGTGTGTGTGTGTGTGTGTGTGTGTGTGTGTGTGTGTGTGTGTGTGTGTGTGTGTGTGTGTGTGTGTGTGTGTGTGTGTGTGTGTGTGTGTGTGTGTGTGTGTGTGTGTGTGTGTGTGTGTGTGTGTGTGTGTGTGTGTGTGTGTGTGTGTGTGTGTGTGTGTGTGTGTGTGTGTGTGTGTGTGTGTGTGTGTGTGTGTGTGTGTGTGTGTGTGTGTGTGTGTGTGTGTGTGTGTGTGTGTGTGTGTGTGTGTGTGTGTGTGTGTGTGTGTGTGTGTGTGTGTGTGTGTGTGTGTGTGTGTGTGTGTGTGTGTGTGTGTGTGTGTGTGTGTGTGTGTGTGTGTGTGTGTGTGTGTGTGTGTGTGTGTGTGTGTGTGTGTGTGTGTGTGTGTGTGTGTGTGTGTGTGTGTGTGTGTGTGTGTGTGTGTGTGTGTGTGTGTGTGTGTGTGTGTGTGTGTGTGTGTGTGTGTGTGTGTGTGTGTGTGTGTGTGTGTGTGTGTGTGTGTGTGTGTGTGTGTGTGTGTGTGTGTGTGTGTGTGTGTGTGTGTGTGTGTGTGTGTGTGTTGCCAATTGCCTATTTGCCCTGTCCTTTGTCGTGCTAAATGTTGAGAAAAAATTAAACCTGATGATATGGCGATGCGCCTATAAATTATGTGTATCTTCCAATAAAGGAACCAGTTGTCAGCAGCGCGTCGTCCTGTCCACCACTCTTGTGTCCGTTTTATGTTGCGCTTTCTTATTCTCAAGATCATGCACCAACTAGACAGTTAAATACGTTTATCATTTACCGTAACGTGTCACCGTCAGTTCAAATTTTTTAAATGCTCCCCACGCGATAATTATGCATCTGACACACCCAGAAGAACAAGCCTACCTAAGAATGTGGCAAGCATGCAGAATAGGCTGTGTTAAATAAACGGCACAAACACGCAGATAAAAAAAAGGAGAGAATGTAGCGGCAAAAATTTTCGCATTTACTTGCTTAGCCCCAAAGTTTTCTCAGGATAGCATTGTGAACTTGTGATCAGCTCAGCGACTCAAAAAAACTGTGTTCATGCAATTCTCACCGAAAAGTATGCCAAACGCTGCAAGGCGCATGATGGGCAGCACGTCAAAAAACTCTGTTCCCACGGCGTCCAGTTTGCACAACATTTCTCGAGCTCTGCGGTTCATAATCGGTGCGTAGTCATCCATCACTCGAAAATGAAAGGCTGGGGTTATCAGCTTGCGACGGCTTCGCCACAGGCTTTTATCGCTGCATTTCGAGAAACATACCCATCATCACCCTTACAGGCACGTAAACAAGAAAAAGGGTCTCGAATTTCACAGGCGAACCACGCAAAAAGAAAAACATGTTTGCGCCCTTATAATTCACGGTCCGGTTAGTGGAAGAGGAAGTAAAAAAATAATTAGTGAACAATCACAACATGAGATGAAGCATTCTTTGGGTCATGCACGCTTAACTTACAGACAAAGCAAACAGAGCAATAAAATTTACGCTTTCATTATTTCACTTTCAACTTAGTCTTTCATCTCACTTTTAAAGTGTCCCGAAAAGTAGTACCGCTCCCAGCACACTTGACCAGACCAGCGCGTTCCTTAATAACATAGCGACGTTTTACTCAAGCTCCCTTCTGGAGGCAGCTTTTCGTTTGTCTGCGTGGTTGCATTGTCAGTAATTCCCTGCTGCGTTAAAAAAAAAGACATTGATCCTGCTGGGCACCGCTAAATATTCCCGCTGCGCTCAACAGAAAATCGTCCACGCGCTTTAGGCAAGTCTGCTGCAGGTCGTACACCAGAAAAAAAAAGACACAACTGAATGTCCTCAATTTAGGCGCTCAACTATCTGTCTGCGTTTAGGCAGAAGAAAAAAAGACAGTTTATTCTGATCGCTATTTTTGTGACATAAGCGCAAAACGTGAGAAAAAAGACTTCCCGTTTCAAAACCTCACTACAGCTTGTAATATTCTGTTTCGAAGTCCGAAACGTCCATTTAGAGCAGGCGCATGTCAAGATGTGCCTTAGAGGCAGCAAGTACTTACATTATTAGGATTCCATTTCCTATCCAGGGTTTCATCATCTTGTACAAAAATGCTTTGTTCAAGTTCTGACTATTATTGAGGACCGGCTGTAAACGAGAAAACAAATATTCATTCTCACAACACCATCTTTAGAGAACAAAGATGCAAAAAAAATCGATTTTATAAGCTTGCACTTACTTCCAAGGCCTTGGGTGTAGCGGCAATCAAGAATGGTTGTGGGCCGTAGTACGCAACGGTGACTTCTTGGTCGTGTATAGTTTTAAACATTTCTTCGAAATAGTTGAATATTCCTGCGTTTCATGCATGAAAATAAGAATTATGTTGAGTCTATAATTTAGATTTTCGGGTGTTGTGCAAAACAGCGAGCGTACAGCTGTTCTTTCTCGAAAATAAAATTAAATATGCGGCTTCGTGAATGCGCAGTTTAAAAATGATTAACATCAGTAACAGTGACATGCTTACAATATAAAAAGCAAGATCACTTATGTGAATTTTCAGACACTGACTTACAGGAAAAGCATGAATAAAAAAAACTTTGTCCGAAACTTTAGGACTACAGGGCTCCAAAGTGAGTAAGCGTATTACATTTTTTAAGCGGATAATAACATTACTATGTATAGGTAGCGGCCAAATTGTGACACTGCAAAGTTGAAAATCTGCACGTATTTAGCTCTATTTTGACACTACCCACAGAGTAGCACAATCTTGATTGAAATATGTAAAATTAGCACGAATCCACTTTCATTCAATACCTTGAGTTGAATTTCGGAGCAGATAAAACTCTAATGGAAGGTTAAAATATTTATTGAAACTGCACTATAGGCTCATTTTGCCTTGCTTGCGCCTTATGACTTCTTGGTTTCAAATTTCATCTGTACGGTAAACAATATTGGCCTAGTGGTAACAGAAATGTATGAAATATCCCCATTGTCAGTACTTCTTCCTTGAAAGTTCACTTCAGTTGTAAGTACTTTATTGAATTTAAGAAGGCTGATGGCCGCGGGTTGGAGGTCTATGAGAGTTACTGATCTCTTCGCGCTTCGTAAAACTGCCTACAGTCATACTGGTTGATCCTAGTTACAATGAAGGGCATCTTGTACGTGAGAACAGGGCAGGGGAAGGGGGCCGGCACTTTGCGAACTCTATCTGGGGCCTTTTAATACAATGAGTGAGAATAGAGGTGGGGATCAAGCAAGAAGAAAGAAAGGGAATATGATTATGGGGCACTTAACGGAATTATGTGTTTCTTATTACGCATTAGGAGAAAGCAAACATTTCTGGTTGTTAGTTTGCATATGCCCAGTGCAAAACCTCTTCGTGGCAAACGTGCGCCTCAAAGCGCAGGTGCTACCCCTACAAAAATAGTCTATAGACAGTCTATAGACCTCTTGTAGATTCTATTCCCTTCCTATAGATTTTTCTTTTTGTCTATTCATAGTCTATATACTGTCTATAGACGAAAGTCTACTAAAGGTGCATGGCCATAAATCTATAGATTGTCTATAGACTGTCTATAGGATTTGTATTGCTATAGACTGCTATCGAGAGTTTGTCTATAGAGAGTCTATAGACTTTATGTAACATAGAAGTGTGTGGGCAGTCTATAGGCTGTCTAAATAAATTTTTTAAGGGTATGTACATGTTGGTACGAGCTCTATGTGGCTGTTGTAGTTACTGGACTCAAGGCCGCTTTTGAAAAAAAAAACCAAGACGTACCACTCTTTTTTTGCCTACTGGTTTGCCTTCGACGTCAGCTTAGTGTTTCTCAGAATTTTCGCTCGAAAATAAACGGTTGCAAACGCGACGCGGGTCTCCATTCGATTATTAAGGTAGTGGCTTTTGAGAAAAGGAAATGGCGCAGTAACTCTATCACTTCTCGGTGGCCACCTCGACCATGAAGTGAGGGAAGGGAAGAAGATGGGAGTGAAAGAGGTGCAATAGAGAAAGTTGCCGCAGTGGGTGTGTCCGGAATAATTTCGACCACCTGGGGATTTTTAGCCGCACTGACATCGTACAGCACACGGGCGCCTTTTGCGTTTCGCCTCCAACGAAACGAGGCTGCCGCTGTCGGGTTCGAACACGGGTACTCCGGCTCACTAGCCGAGCGCCTTAACCACTGAGCCACCGTGGTCGGTGCGATGATTAACGCCGCCCTGCTGCTTCAGACATACGATCAAGGTATGCGGCCGCGCCTCTTTAGTTTTGTATAGAGACGTAACGGCTTTCTGCCTTCTGATGGCGACGGCTGAAGCACGTAAACGTTGACTTCATCAAGTTGAGATCCCCCGCTTGTACTCACTACTTCGATTGCACGCTAAACGATACACTGTTTTCTCAGAACGAAAACCGCACGAAGTTAGTTTTGGACTTGCACATTTTGTCTTAGATTGTTTTTTTAATCGCAGCGGTTGCGCTCGACAGTTAGCAACTTGTAGTATGATAGCACGTGGCGGAAAGTTTCACTAATCATCAAGAACAAAACGTTCGTTTTTGTGTTATTTATTATTGTATTGTATTGGTGTACATGGCATCCAGCCACAGTGCTGCAGCATGAAGTCGAAACCACAAAATTTCCCCTTACTTCTCTCTGCTGGACACTCCCCCTCTGTGGTGCGCCACAATGCTCTTCAACTGAGCAACGACATTACGCGCTTGTTCGAAGCTCTAGCCACTTGTTTCTGGCGGTGCCCTTACATACCTCGAGCGGCTAATCAGTGCTTGTATAAATGGCAGTCTGGATTGGATGAGTGTTCTGTCAGGTTCGAAAACCTGATGCATGTCGCCGATATTGGCACAAATGCATTTATTTTATCTTCTAAAATAAAAAAATCAGCTTAGAAAGATAATTACAAGCCGATAAAACAAAAATCCTTAGTGAATCATGAAATACTGAAACGTGACATATAATTGAAATAACACACAAGAAGAGAGCTTTACTTCTCAAATAGAGGACATAAAAAGGAGGCACTCTTCATGCCCTCTTAGTGTAAAACTTTCAGTGCTGCATCTGTGCCTACGACTTTCCCCGCCATTGTAGTTTATAAGCGGAAGTTCTTTACACATGAATTCATAAAAAAACCTCGATTATCGTGGTAGCGGAGAGGTGAAAGTACAATAGAGGAAAAAATTGACGGCACGGTTACGCCGAGCTAACGCTAAATATAGCGACATGTGGAGGTGACCGAGACACCACCATCCTGCACGAGCAAGGTCTCCGTAGCTTTCCTCTCTCAAATGCGATATGAAGTACGGCGATAACAGAAATAGAGCTACAGGAGTGTTACAAGGAGCCCGAGGTCGGAAAAAAATCGCGTGCCGGTCACAACCGGGAACTTGCAGTGTGCTGCAAATCGCGAGGAAGATTGGCGCCGGCGTCAACCCCTCGCGGTGCGCGCCAACACCACAGGGCAAAAGATTCATCTTAAAGACCTTGCGGTGCGTGCCACTGAAAATGAGGCAAGATGCCGGCAATATCAAATCCCCACGGTGCAGGCCACCCAAGCCCTTCCAAGAAGGCGTATGTAAACGACGAAGGACCATAGAGGGCGTTTCGCAAACAATTCCGTGGCAACATTTTGATAAGAGTTGATCTGTGTGTGTGACTGCCTGCTTTTCTGCGACGACCTCACCGCATTAACATCGGCTTTTCATTCTACGGTCTAAGAGGCATTTCCGACTGCCGACCTCCCTACATTCAAGAGGTGCACAAGCCCCCACTTAATTTCGTGTTGCATTGCTGGAAACGTGGTATTAACCGGGCTGGCGCTAGCCTGCATGTGCCCTGCCGTGATACGCTGTGAGTGCGGGAACCTCTCCTTTGCTTGTCTTATGTCTCAGTAGCGCGGGATGGGAACCTCGCCGTGACCGAGATCTCGCGGTTCGGGGCACCAACAGCTGTCGCTGAAAAAGTGACAACAGCGCGCAACCCCATTGTGAACTCTTACCGCTTAAAAACCTTAGGTCATGAGGCTGTTACGAGGCTGTGTCAATGGAGTGCTTAGGCCACCATGGCGAGCTCTACCATCATACTTCACGTCTGCAATGCACGTCCACCGTACCCGCCCCCTTTTCGACTGCGTCATTAACGTTTTGTCGTTGCACCGGTGCCCGAGCAAACTTTTGTGGGTGCCTCAGTACTAAAGAGAGGTTACAGAACAAAATTGGACTTGTACTAGCAGAGTAGCTGAAATGCACCCATCCTTTACCCTAAATGCATATTAGTCGAGCGCTCCTTTACGCAAGAATTTTTTTTTACTTAGCTAAACATGGAACTTCAATTTTTACTTAGCTAAACTTAACTAAACAAAGCACGCGCCAGGGCTTCTTGGTTTCTTCCTAGACTCCGTTTGTATCGTGCTCTTCGTATTTTTTCTGTTCAGGTGCAATCGAAAGACTGACACTTTCTGTCATTGTCTAAATAGGCATAAAAGCTGAAAATCTCTATGGCCGCCACGTTTCGGTTGACGTATTTTCTTGTCTCAGATGCGGGAAAATATCAACAATATGCTTCCAGGACATAGATCGCAGCACTACAAAACCTAATTAAGCGTACCTGGACCTAACTGGGCATGTGCAACCGCTGCTGTGATGCAGCTGTGCACGTGAAGTGGTCCCGGCCTTCATTGCCTTAGAATGCAGCTTCCGAACGCGCATCACTTTTCGTTTTGCCTTGAGCAGTCGCAATACGAATTCGGACCTTCTGATACAGCTGGATGTACAATTGTCTGATTAGAGGCCATCAATCGGGCTTCATTGAAGTTGGCAACCTGTCCTTGGAGCAATTGGAGTTGAAGCAACTCGTCTGTCTTCAAACACTCTTAGAAAAAAAAAACGAGGAATATATAGATATCCGGGATATGTATATTGATGGTTGTCAAGCGTATAAAACGGCTATCTTCTAATTTTTCGAATGACGGTTGTAAGTATGCGCTATGAGTGTGTCTTTTCTTGTCTCCCCGTCCTCGTTTTTTAAGAAGGCAGTTCTCGAAGATAAATGAATCTCCTTATCGTACAACGAAATAAGAAAGAGACATTGACCGCATCGCAAACAGCGGGGCACCAGAATTACACACTAAAATCCTAAGGAATAACAACAGGCACTATGCAATGAACAAAGAGTGAGTTTTATCGTTATATAGGAAAATATAGCTTTTTCTATGCTTTTATAGGTTGGTGAAGATAGGGCTACAAACTGGTTACCTACAATTTATGCAGCTCAGTGGTATTAACTTTGAGCATTTCACGAACACAAATCACGATACTACACTGGCACATTTTCAGGCATGTAAAGAAATATTATAAGAGAACTGGCATTTCTGTACGTCATAGAACGAACAATTCCTTTTTATTTTGTAAGGTGGCAACTATGCACCTTGTTGGGATTATTGTGAACTTGTTAGGTTGGTTTTCATGCATTGCATGACTAGGCGCCTTTTCCCTTTTTTTTTAGTTTTACGACTTATCATGTGCATTTTAAACTCTTCACAAAGCAAACGGAGCGGTGAGAAATGCAGTACAACTGAAAGCAATTACTTTGTTCGCTATTTCGTACACTTAAGTGGCTGCAGATTTCTTCCCTATACGCCCAGTAGTGAGTGCTTGTTCTGGACCTCGTAGAAGGAAAATGTGCGAAGGCTGTTACTTGCTTCAAAACTGTTAACTGACTTCTACACTGCTTGATACGGAGAACTGGTGTATATAAAGTTACATACACTACCGCCGGTTTACACCGCCGACCGTAAAACCGGCGTGAGCGTTAATTTCCCCGACCACGACAGCAGTGTACTGCCAAGACTGCCAAGAGCAAGAAAACGCGTGAAGCTGCGATCTTAGCGTAGCTCCACGCGTTTTAAGGCTTCCTATGATTCCTTACTTGCGGTGATTTCCAGGTTGGGGTCCATTTTGGCGAGGCTCTGCCACATGTCGATGGCGAGAGAGAACGGCCACCGCTGCTTAGGGTGAGGCACGTTGCGCAGGCACCAGTACATGCGGATCCACCTGGCCAAGGCCATGACGACTTTTGCGAGTACTGCGGTGGCCAGCGCGAGGAGCACAAGCGCGGCCACGGGGCTGTAACCTGACGCCGAGGCCGCGATCTTCTCGTGCGCCGACATGGAGAAGCCGTCGCTTGTCGTTCCAGTCGAGACCGAAGCAGTTTGGCCAGTCGGTGTGTGCGTAGGCGTATAACTGTCGTTTTCGTGCCGCGCGAGCAGCCTTGCGGGTGTCTTACGTTCGGAGGAGACACCTTCTCCCCAGAACAAACAATGAACTTCGCTGTGGGTGCCGGTGAAGAGGGGAATGAGCAGAGACAATGGTGGCGGCGCGGTTACCTTATGGGTGCGAACAGGAAGGTGGCTCGGAAAATATGCGCGTCGCTGAGACGACGATTCAGGCCCCACGCTCGTGGCTTTTCGTCCCCCAGAGACGGCCCCTGCAGAGGACAGGGTCGCGCAGGCTCGCTCCACTGCACAGAAATAAAGAGTGCCGCTTTTTCACCTGGCCACGTCATCTTGCGCTCTGGTGTGGACACCTGCGATGTTTTCTCTCTTCCATGCTCACGTACCAGCGGCTCACAGAAGGCCAGGTGTGCGATTTTTAGTATATAGCACACATTTGTACTATGATGCGATTTAACTCGCTCTTTTTCAAACGTATCATAGAGCTTCTTATGATATAACAGCTTGACATGAATAGTGTAGTTAATCTTGGAGATAAATTATCATTTTCAATAAATTAAAATTGCTTTCGAGAAGATTGCTATTAATATCGTCGACTAGAATAATGCCTTTAAAGGCGCTAGGGGGGGTCATAGGAAAATGTGTTTTAGAAGTTTACCTCCTGGGTTTCATCCCCCTAGCTTAAATATGTTACATCGTACACCTTGTTGCTCTAACTTGTTGTGAAAAACACTGCGCCCGTTTCCAGTGGCAGCACCGTCAGCTGTTCTTGCACTGCAAAAGCCCTTTCTATTCGGCTGAAGTGCTCTAAGGGAAGGCACGGAAGCTAACCAGACAACCATATTTTAGTCTGGCTGGTTGCCTACCATGAGGAAGGAAAATAAACAGGCTATAAAATAGGGCGCAGAAAAAGCAGAACACAGGTGGAGGGCGGAGGGAGAAGGCTATGTCCAAACCATCAAAATAGTTCAGGGCTATCGACTTCCAATACCGAATTATCAGCCTTAATGAAAATACTCAATTACCTCTTTCGATTACCTCGAGGCGTCACTGGTTGTTTGTCTCGACCGTCGCGGCGGCTGAATGCTTTTGTGTTCGGCTGCTGATCCCAAGGTCGCGCGATCGATCCTCGCCGCAGCGGACCTATTTCGAAGCAGGCGAGGTACAAACAGTTGACTGATGCTCAGGTGGTTCAATGTGCGATTTTAGGGTAATGTTATACCGTTCTGCCGCATTACATTGATTGAAAGTTGCTCCGATTAATTTCAGTTTTCTTTGGCTGGCTTTTATGGCTGGCTAATGATTTTATGCTTTACATTTGCTGCATTTACACTTCGTTTTACATTGGCTTTATGGTTCACTGGTGATCCTTTTATTGTTTTACATTTGTTGCATTAAAAACATTTCTTCTTGGCGCGCTTCGTTTCATGATTATTATGAATTTTTATGGCGCAAGGGCATGTATGGCCAAAGAGCGCCTTGACACAAGGTATTTTTCTACTTCTCAAGGTGGGGTCATATACCCATTTCCCAAGCATTTCACCCTAAATAAGCTGGGCTTCAGATCAGGGGAAAGCTTGGTCCCATTGTATCACCGGTGGTACCCGGCGGCAATGGGGATCGAACCCCACACCTCTCGCATTCGAGACAGATGCTCAATCACTTGGCCACCGCTTCGATGGCGTGCTGCGTTACTGCCTAAAATTTGCTGTTGAGAATTCTTCTTTCGCTCGGTATTCAGCAATGTACAAAACTTTTATTTGTTTGCTCAGTTAATTTCTTTCCGCTTTATATTTTTTTTCAGATTGCATGTGTGCTTGCAAAAGCATCTTCATTATTAGCTGTCATCTAATCAGTTCACAGCAATAAATATTGTTTTGATAGCGGCCTTCCTGTTATAGGCTTCCATTTTGGTAACGCACTTCTGATCTTGGCTTTGCTCTCAAGCCTCGTCTGAGCGACGTTGGTCAGTCGCGTGCAAGTACTTTTAATCAGATAGGGTTAAGGCTCCCGTTCTGCAAAATATCCGGCGTCGTCGGTGTCGTCGCCATCGTCGACGTTTTGGGCGAAAAAGCAGGTCACCCACATGCCCCACCTGGGTCGCGTGACTTTCTGACATCATCACAACCTGCCCACCAGGGTTGGTAGCAGCATGGCCACTGAGTGCCCGCTGTGGCAGTTAAGTAAATGACTGGTCGCGGCAGGTCGCTCGGGAAGAGCGACCTGGGTATCTGAAGTCCCACCGGTGGCAATGTTTGAAACAGCCACCTGCCTGGGTAGTGAGAGAGTGAAACCCTTTTGCTGAAAGGCAGAGCAAGGCAGCAATGTGGGCTAGTTGGTTGTACATTTGATGTGAATAAACGTGCTAAACACTGACAAAAACGGCAACTGGAACGGCGGACACAGGACAAGCGCCACTCCAGTTGTCGCCATTTCTGTGTGCGCCGTTCCAGCTGTCGTTTTTGTCAGTGTGTAGCGCGTTATTAACATAATAATAATAATAATTGTTTTTTTTTGGGGAAAGGAAATGGCGCAGTATCTGCCTCATATATCTTTGGACACCTGAACCGCGCCGCAAGGGAAGGGATATAGGAGGGAATGAAAGAAGAAAGGAAGAATAGGTGCCGTAGTGGAGGGCTCCGGAATAATTTCGACCACCTGGGGATCTTTAACGTGCACTGACATCGCACAGCATACGGGCGCCTTAGCGTTTTTCCTCCATAAAAACGCAGCCGCCGCGGTCGGGTTCGAACCCGGGAACTGCGGATCAGTAGTCGAGCGCCCTAACCACTGAGCCACCGCGGCGGGGCTTATTAACATTGAAAGGTAGAGATTTTAGCCTGCATAAAAAATTCGCTTACATGCTGCGCTGCGTGGGTGAGGAAATTAGGGATGAAAAGACGGAAGAGTGAGGAGCCCAAAATTATAAAGTAAAGAAGTAAAAGAAAAAAACAGGCAGATGATTACAATAGTAGGTAATGCAAAATTTGAGTGCAGCTGTTCACACGCCACCTGTATGCTGCTAGCCACCCTCGGGGATCTTGCTGTGGCAGCGACCTGGCAGTTGTCCGTGGGAGGTCGCGTTTCGCACTGCTACTACGTGCCACGGCCGTCAGGTGGCGTGTTACGCCGAGTACACCGACAACGCCGCCGACGACGACAAGGCGGGACCCACGAAAGGGCTCTTCCGAGAAGCGCTTTAAAAAGAATAACAAATGGCCAAAATAACAAAATATTAATGGGTTTTGAATTTGGGCTGAGGTGGACCAACGCGTAATGCGGCAAGATCTTAAATGGTAAAGTGTGATGTCCTACAAGGGCCTGGTATGGTTAACTGCATGAAGACTGCATATCGGTGAGTTGTATGGAGATTTTCTAGTTTGCCGAATTACCTAAATAGGGAAATAAAAAGTTCATTGCACGTCTCTTCTGCGTAAAGCAGACTATAGTACCTAGAACACAGTAGTCCACTGTGTCTACTGTTAGATCGACTTCAGTGAGCCACTTCATACACTGTTCATAGTACGCATGCTCGTCGGCATACACTGGGAATTCAAACAGAATATCTTGTGCTGTTTCTATTGAACCGCCGTTGTAGCAATGTGGACTGTTCACTTGTCCTAAGTGGTACCGCATGCTGTTTGTAAATGCGGCGTTCAGACGTAGATGATGATAAACAGTTTTCAGATGGCGTGGACAACTGGGCGGCTGTCTAGATTTGAGATGTGGGTCGATGTAATGAAGAAACCGGTAATATTGTGGCGTCGAGCTCCAGAGCCCACGCCTGTCTTCAAAGGAACATCTTTTAGCCAGTTTTCACGTACCTGGAAAATATTGTATTAGTTCTGATGCGCATCGCTTCGCCGCCGCACCACTGCACCAGCAGTTGTATAAGGATTCCTCGTGATCTACGAATTTAAATTAGAGAGTAGATAATTCCGCATATATGGGCATGTAGGCACAACCGTGGCGATCGAGGAGGAGCACTTACGCGGGGCCGATCTCTGTCGCATTGTACTCTTAAGCGTAGGCTAAGCGTTATGTGATGATGTAACCACCATCCGTCCGTTCCGCAGCCGAGCGTGATAACGACTACGCTACTTCCTGCCAACGCATATGTAGTTCTCCTTGTCTAGGACACTAGAGAGTGTTTGAAGAAAGGCGTCGAATCAGGCGGATTCCTTCCAAACGTCCCTCCAGTGTCTCCAGCATTTAAGGTTCACGAACATCTTAACATCACATAAGTGACACAAGCAGCAACACCGCGCTAAAGGCATTCGCCTCACCGCTCTTTAGGTCAGCAAAGTGCCCCCCCCCCCCCCCCCCTGAATTTTTCTTTTAAGCCGTGTAGTGGCGCTTTTGTAGCATCTGTGGAAGTCCTAACTTTAAAACGGGTGTGGACAAGAGTTCTCATGTTCAAGAAATCTAGAACCATGGCGGTGCATAACGAGCCATACAGCACGGCCCAGAAACAAATTCTTTGGGTTATAAGCTTTTGGCAACGTCTGTACATATTTCCGCATTGCACTGATTCGATGACGTTAGCCGTAGTGGGTGCCTCAGATCATGTTGATAAGTAAAAGGCTCTAATGGCTTCTCAGGATCATACTTGAGAGTTGTTCATCATTCTGTGTCCTCAATAGCGTGTCCTCTATACGTTGTGACACAGAGCCGAATGATTTTGTGATTTGTTATTGTGAATAGCTACAGATGAAAGGCAAAACTATTTTCCAGCTGAGTGGACGCGGGCGCACACATAGGCGCTAGCTGCATGTCAACAACTGCTGCTTAAGAGATTAAGGAGCGAAACTGATATTATCGGCAGGAATAGAAAATAGAACGCCAGGTTCAGCATTTCCAGCTTAGCAAGTCTGTATTAAGTAACGTCACTCCACCGCCATGCACACGCGTGCTTCTTTCTATCATGTTTGTTTCTCTAAAAAGCATTTTAATCTCGTCTTCGCCAGTGAATAGTCTCATTTCACCCAAGGCAGGCAGCGATACCGCGAAAGTGCCCTAACTCACTAAAACCGTTTGCTTGACGTTTGTGTTCCTCCATCTTCTCCAGGAACGGAAAGTCGTCTTTTCATGCTTTTCTTAGAAAGTCATGCTTTTCCTACCGGAAAGTCGTCCTGTAATGCAAACATGTGTGTGTCAACACACGTGCAGCTACAATGATCTGCGATGTATGCCATGTTGGGCATTTTCCTGATATTTTTCCTCCTCTTAGCGACACAAGTCGGTGCGAGATGCTTTTTTTTTTGCCCCACATTAAACCGCAACATAGCCGTAGCTGACCCAACGTAATGCGTCATTTGTGCTTTTTGCCAAGGCCATCCTAGCGTTTCGCACGTACCAACATAATGCAAAAAGTTAAACTGCGCTGCGTACAACCCCTGCCTCAATACCATCAGGAAAACTGATTAACTGGCGAAGTAAATTAACAATACACGCTTGCACAAGCTCTCCCACAAGCACTTCGCACGTGTATGAAGGCATCATTTTGATATGGCTCTTTCTCCGTCCCCCTTTGCGCTCACAACAAACGTATTTAGCAGATCTTTCGTCCCTTGGTGAAGAAAACAACAATAAAAGTACTGAACTCGTGTCATCGTTTATGCTAATAGCTTTCATTGTTATCGACCTTGAGGTACCTTGAGAAACATAACAGAGAATGGTCTCGATGCGGGGGTATCTATGGAGTTATAGGTTAATTTCGGAAAGAATTAAACGTGCATAATATTCTATACTTTTTTATTTACTCGTATTTTTTTAATCATGTTATGGTTCCGTGAATTTATTTTTTCAACCGATTCCCTCATCCCTAGTGCTCCATTGGCACACTCGGTTGGTATCTCGCGAAGATCAGCTCATCCTGGCGCGGCAGGCGAAGCCCATTTCTAGCACTTCAGTTGTGTTCTATAATAGCTTGACAATGGCTGCGAAATTAGTTCCTGAGAGTTAATTACTCTGAAAATTTTAAACAATGGGCTGCTTTAAAAGAAGCTTTCCTTCAGTGCATACAGCAGTTATGAAATCATATGTTCTGCAATGCGCAGTATTTTTTTTTAAACAGACGCACGGAAAGAAAGCACGGGGTGCCAAGACGTTGCTCCGTACTGAAGCTAGCACAGTTTGACAACGTACGAGTTTTGCCAGGCGCATTACGTCGTCGACGCTTTGATCATCACGACTGCCCGACTTGCTGTAAGAAATAACTAGTTTCTGACAAACGTTACCTCTATTGGCATTATTGAAGTGTGGTGATATTTATGAATGTCCATTGCCAAGATCGACGCGCTGTAGAGGCCAAAACTCGATTTTTTTTTCTGCGGCTTCTCCTGTCATATAGCATTAAAAACACACACAGAAACCTATGTGTAAGCCAACCTCGTCCTTGACAGTGAGCAAAACAGCAGAGGGGAGCCAACGAATGTAACTCATCATTCGCGAAATTGGTACAACGTCCCATTACTATAGCTCGGGACTGGGATTTTAATGTGAGCTAAATTATTTGTCATTGTTTATTTGCCATCTTGCGAAAAAAATTTCAGATTGGGGGAATGTAGAAAAAAAAGCCCTCTTTGAATAGCTTCACGGGTCTACAATCTATGATTACGGCAGAGAGGCTGCATGACATACACTTACATACACATGCAAATGCACATGTATGCATATACATATAGCAGTATACATATACATCACTCACATGTTCTTCAATGAAATATTGTTTACAGCGTCAATGAAATAGATGCAAAAACACAGGAGTATATAAAACAGGCAGAGAATATTAAATTGAAACCGCATACATCAGCCGGAGTTTTCTTTGCGATGATGTGAATAGATCAAAGCGGACCGAATAATAACAATTTCAAAGTGTTGATATTATATACTTAGGGCACTGCTTCTTTTTGTTTGATCACAACGTTGGTACTAACTAGTCATCGGAGTGTTTTTTTTTATGTAATTCGGAGCTTTTCTCTGCCGTTGGGCCAGATACCGTAGATTGTTAACATTTTTATAAATTTTCAATTTATATACGTGACTTAAGTGATATCTGCAGAGTTTGTAAGTTTTATTTGCTCTCGAGTTGTTAAAGCAAGTTACTGTCGATCCTGCATAAGATGTGTTATTTGTGTGTCGAGTATATTTCATCTGAAACAGGTGAATATGTTCTTTATTGGTGGATGATGTGTTGCCCCATACTAAGTGGCAGTTGTTCAAATGTTAATTAAGAAGTGAATTATACATAAATATTTTAAATGTGTACAAAGGATATGTCTTAAATAGCCTATTACACCAGTTATTTGAATTAGTTTGCTTAGAACATATTTTAACGTGATTATTCCAATATAGGTTTTTCCGAAAAAGATAACACCAAAGCATTTGAAATTTTTGACTTTTTCAATACTTCGACAGTTTATTGCAGTATCTTGACGCGGAGGTATAAGCTTGTTGGCCTGGGTATAACTGTCTTTGTTTTGCTTTCATTTATCTTCAATTATTTACTCTCGACCATTCCTCTGAGGATTTCATTGTACCGTTGCACTGCTCTACAAGAAGCGGAATGTCATTACCGCCGAAAAAAAACTAGCGTCATCTGTATGTGTAATAAGCCTTGCCTAAAGCCAATATTCACAATATCATTAAGAAAATTATTAAAAAGTAAAGGCTCTAAAATACTTCACTGGGGCATTATACAATAGACAGTTCCAGCCTTTGAAGTAAAGGTTTCGATTTTCACTGCTCAAGATCTGTTTAATAGGTAGGATTCGATAAGATATAATGAGTTTTCAGATGTGCTATGTTAATTTATTTCTCCAAGACAATGTTTTAATCAACTTTATCAAAAGCCTTGGACAAGCCTACGAAAATACCGACAACTATAGATTTTTTCAAACTCCATTAATATATATTCTTTCTGCTCTAGCAATACTAATCCAGCGAAATTGTTTTTACGAAAACGAAATTAGTATGGTGTTAACAGATTATGTTTTTCAATAAATGTTGTCATCCTTGGATGCTAAAGTCTTGAAACACTTTTGAAAAGATCAGTAAAACGAATACGAGCCTGTACTTTTCCAGGTCATTAGGATCGCCTTTTTTACTTCCGAATTAGGGGAAGGAATGAGGAGGCAGACGATGCAGATGGGTGGATCTTGTAGTCGAAAGGTGACTGGCTTTTGCTGAATTACGGACGATCCGAGTGCGCCGAAGCACTGTGTTTGGGTTTTCGCTGGTCAGCACCGCCTCCCAATGCTTGTGGTTGATTTTTGTAAGGCGTTGAGGTTTGACCTGGCATCCTAATGATATATGGACAAGAGCAGGGCAAGCGCTACACCATGTGTATGCGGCTCTGTAGTTTCTGGGTTGGATCTTGTTTCTCAGGAACAAGTTCGGGTTTGTTCGTATTATTACTGAAAGGTGATTTTCGCAGAGTGCATTTTAGCATGAAAAATTTCCGATTCCGAACATACGTACAAATATAGACTACTGGGGAAATAATATCAAATACATGTTTCATTGGGTACACATGAAAACCGTCAATGTCACAACTACAGCTGTTGTTTAATGTTTTCATAACTGGCCCAACATCGTCCAGTGTTGTGGGCTGAAAGTATACTGTGTTGTCATTAAGTGTGCGTACATATTTGTGGGCTTGAGAGAACGTAGCATAACCAGTAGCAATATTCGTGAGAAAATCTTTTATTGCGCCAGCTAGTTGAACACTTGAAAAAACTCGTTGCCATTAATTTGTAATTTCGATGAAGGCTTATATGAATGGCCATGATTTAAGCCAGTTGTTAACGTTGAATAGAGTAGGCTGTGTTCACGGAATTCACAGAGCAGCAAGGATGAGTAATATGTTGGGCGTGCGCGTCGCAACTTCTATGTAAGCTTATTGCGATGCTTTTTAAATGCGACGACGTCATCGGCTGACCGCGTGTGATGGGAATGCTGGTATAGCTGGTCCCTCATTTTCACTTCATTGCTTAATTCAGGGGTAATCCATGATTTCGTGTTGTTTTTTTACTTTTTCAACTCGCCCTGAAAGAGAAGCTCTTGTGGCATATTAAGCTCAGTATATTTCAATCCTCACTGACATCCATAAGGTTAGTGATAACGTCCTATTTTGTGGACAACAGGCCATCACGAAAAGATTTAAAAGTTGTCTTTAACTTCGTTCGGTTAGATTCGAATTCGGTTGATGACGTCATTTGACTGACATCTATAGTGTGACCGGACGCCGGACGCGGACGCCGTCAGTATGAGACATTAAAGGCTTTCGCCTTAAAACTCGTGCATGCATCGCTTCAACCAAGTGGAACGGAGGGTATCACGTCTGCTGCTGCCTAGTCGAATGGAGGCAATCAGGTTTCGCGGCAGCTGCAGCCAAGTGGAAAGGCAGAAGCCGCGCAATGCCAGCTGTCGCTTACATAGTCTGTAAAAGTATCATAACTAACCAATGGTAAGGGTACATATAAATTCTGATAGCGCACCTACGTCGCATTTAGTTTAACGAAGTAAACAGCCGGTTAATTTTTTCACGCCGCTCTTGGTGCAAACCGACAACAGCGTTTCTTAAACAATGTTTCCTTCTAGCCCCTACCACACATTTACCAGAAGCTACTGCAAGTCCATCGGAAGACAGCATTCATTATAGAGCGCTTGCTTACCTTCAATATTTCCAAAAGAGTGTCTCACAGGTTTCAAATTTTCAAACTTTTTGACCGAGAATGTCGGGCATAAAATTTTGCTGCATACGTGCCCTTCTCTTCATAAGCACTCTCTCCATATGTGTCTGCATAACGCGACGACAAACAGCCAATTATCGGTAGCGGCCGTTCCGCAGCCCACATGTAGCTTGCGGCCCTGGTGCACCTACCTGTCTGGTTGGTAAACAAAAGAACGCGACAATTAGAGATAATGACGTGCTACATGTACAGAACTTCCGCTTAAGACCGACCTTCACACAGCTACAGTTGTTAGCTATGGCAGTGTCGCTGGGCGAGAAGCAGGCTGGAGACCAGGCAGTGGGCGACTATGGCATAGGCTCTTGGAGTGGCAGGGGGGACTTATTAGTGGAGTTCACAGAGAGAAATAATTTACGGATCATGAATTCGTTGTTCCGCAAATGGGATTACAGGAAGTAGACGTGGAAGAGCTCCAATGGAAAGACTAAAATGAAACAGACTTCACACTGTGCTCTCACCCTGGCATTATGCAAGATGTCAAGGTTCTCGGAAAAATGCGTTGTAGCCGGAATAGGATACAAGGGTAGACGTGCGGGCTAGTTGATGGTTCATACTTGGTTTAAACCGCGCAAAATACGCGGACGTAGAAAGGACGCACAAGACAGAGACAGAGAGAGAGAGAGAGAGATGGCTTGATGCGGTGCAGGTGCGAAACAAATACAGTGCGCAAAAGGGACAGAAGAAATGAATGCTAATCGTGTTTCGCGTGCTCATTCAAGTACGCTCATTCTTTTCCAGACAGGGCAAGAGAAGGTGCGCTAACGCTAAGGACGCCCTGAGCTAAAATCCTTTGAGCTTCAATTATTTCCCTTGTGGTTCGGTCCTTGCTGCTTTTGAATGTTCGGCACTTATCAAACATGGGTTTGCAGGCTTTCTTATTTTCCTTTCTGCAATCGAAGCAGTGAAGCGCCAGGTTGCAGTCATTAAAGTTAGCCAAATCCCTTTTGTGTTGTCTTAATCTGTCATTCAGGCAACGCTCTGTTTGTCCCACGTATATTTTGCCTGCTGATGCGGCTAAGCATGCGGTCTGCTGATGCGGCTAAGCATAGACAGCTTGCACGGAGCGGAAAAGGCTACACGAACAGCAAAACGTTGCGCTAACTTCTTTAGAATGTGGGAAAATGCATGCATGTAGGGGATTACTGCAGTCTTTTTCTGCTTCCTTGATGATTCCCTGTCTCTGCTATGCTTGCGTTTTTGTTCGCGCTTGAGCAAACCCTCTACAACAGATACCTGTTTATGCTTCGTGTAGCCTGCTGCCGATAGTCTGCATGTATGAAACTGTAATCAAGTAGGTGCTCACATGATTTCTTGAGGGCATTCTTGAAACATGAACTCACAATAGCTCTCTTAACTAGTTTGAAATGCGCGAAGTGGCTTGCTGGAGCGAGGTTCATATGCCCAAGAAACGTGGTTGTCAGTAAATACTATCTTTATATCTAAAAAACGAATTGTTCTATCTTCCTGAAGTTCGTGCGCCAAGGTTAGTGGTTAAGACCCTGACAAAAAATGGTGAGTGTATTAAAAACATCGTTCTCGTAAATCTCAGAGCCGACGTAAAAAATCCCTAAAAACTCGTCTACAAATCTAAAAACTTTAAAAACATTGGTCCCCTTAAGATTGTCTCGCAGTAGTCGGTCATATTTAGCTAGAAGTAAATCGCTACGAATAGGAGCAGTGCAGGTGTCAATGCAAATTCGTTCTTTTTAGAGATAAAAGCTATGTTCCCACTTAGCAAAAGTTGAATTTAGATAAACGGTTAAAAGTTCTAAAAACCCACTAACAGATACACCTGCAGAATTCTGAAAAGCCACCACTCCAAGTTCATCAATGCATTCCTCAATGCAGCTCTAACAGCTTATCCTTAGGAAGGGAATAATATAAGTCTTTGATGTCAATTGACATAGCGCTGAGGCGTTTATCGGAACAGGAATTAAAAAAGTCAAAGACCTCGTGAGATTTTTTACCACGAAACAATCATTAATACTCAGAAGGGCTAGTTTCTCTTGAAAAACAGTGCTATCGATTTCTGCCACGATTCATTTTCAGATATTATAACGTAGGACATTCGGATATTATACGTGGGACAAACAGGGCGTTGCCTGAATGACAGATTAAGAGAACACAAAAGAGATTAGACTAACTCTAATGACCGCAACCTGGTTCTTCACTGCTTCGATTGCACAAAAGAAAATAAGAAAGTCTGCAAACCCGTGTTTGATAAGTGCCGAACCTTCAAAAGAAGCAAGGACCGAACCACGAGGGAAATAATTGAAGCTCAAAGGATTTTAGCTCTTGGTGACCTTAGCGTTAGCACACCTTCTCTTGCCCTATCTAGAAAAGAACGAGCGTACTTGGATGAGCGCGTGAAACGCGATTAGCATTCATTTTTTTCTTTCCTTTTTGCGCACTGTATTTCTTTCACACCTGTCGCGCATCAAGCCATCTGTATATACACATATAAATTTCATGAATAAACATAGTTGAGAGTCAGCGCTGTGTGTGTCTTGTGTGTCCTTTCTACGTCCGCGAATTTTGCGTGGTTTAAACCAAGTATGAACCACCAACTAGCCCGCACGTCTACCCTTGTATCCTATTGCGGCTACAACGCATTTTTCCGAGGACCTTCACATCTTGCCTAATGCCAGGGTGAGAGCACAGTGTGAGGTCTGTTTCATTTTTAGTCTTTCCATTGGAGCTCTTCCACGTCTACTTCCTGTAATGCCGTTTGCGGAACAAGGAATTCATGATCCGTAAATTATTTCTCTCTGTGAACTCCACTAATAAGTCCCCCCTGCCACTCCAAGTGACTATGCTATAGTCGCCCACTGCCTGGTCTCCAGCCTGCTTCTCGCCCAGCGACACTGCTATAGCTAACAACTGTAGCTGTGTAAAGGTCGGTCTGAAGCGGAAGTTCTGTACATGTAGCACGTCAATATCTCAAATTGTCGCGTTCTTTTGTTGACCAACCAGATAGGTAGGTGCCCCAGGGCCGCAAGGTACATGTGGGCTGCGGAACGGCCGCTACCCAGAATTGGGTGTTTGTTGTCGCGTTATGCAGACACATTTGGAGAGAATGCTTATGAAGAGAAGGGCACGTATGCAGCAAAATTTCATGCCCAATATTCTCGGTCAAAAAGTTTGAAAATTTGAAACCTGTGAGACACTCTTATGGAAATATTGAAGGCAAGCAAGCGCTCTAAAATGAATGCTGTCTTCCGATGGACTTGTAATAGATTCTGGTAAACCTGTGGAATGGACTAGAAGGAAACCTTCATTAGAGCAACAATGTATCAGGTTCGATGGACTTGCGGTAGCTTCTGGCAAATGTCTGGTAGGGGCTAGAAGGAAAGAATCTTTAAGGAACGCTGTTGTCGGTTTGCACCAAGAGCGGCGTGAAAAAATTAACCGGCTGTTTACTTCGTTAAACTAAATGCGACGTAGGTGCGCTAGCAGAATTTATATGTACCCTTACCATTGGTTAGTTATGATACTTTTACAGACCATGTAAGCGACAGCTGGCGCTGCGCGGCTTCTGCCTTTCCACTTGGCTGCAGCTGCCGCGAAACCTGATTGCCTGCTTTCGACTAGGCAGCAGCAGACGTGATACCCTCCGTTCCACTTGGTTGAAGCGATGCATGCACGGGTTTTAAGGCGGAAGGCTTTAATGCCTCATACTCCCGGCGTCCGCGTCCGCCGTCCGGTCACACTATAGATCTATAGATGTCAATCAAATGGCGTCATCAACCTAATCCTAATCTAACCGAAACTTTAGCCAGTAGCCAATAGCGAACATTAGCCAATAGCCAAGACACTAGTAGCCAGTAGTCACAACTGCGGCGATCTCGCACTGCGCATGCACCGAGAGTGGCGCCATTGTCGCTTGAGCCCTTTCGTCGACAGACGCTCCTTGGCAGTCGACGCAGCCGGATGCCTCCTAAGCGCGCTCCAGTTTCCCCATCTACCTGGTCCTAAGTGAATTTTTTTTTAAATATATGTTGACAAGGACATTGTAAGCAGCATGTCAGGGCTACACCTCAAGACCTTAGAAAGGGAGAAAGTTGGGCAAGTTATTTAAATGCGTGGTTGAAAAAGCAAGTGAAATGACAAAAAACAAAGAAATAACGCAAATGGTTTTGTTTCTGTTCATACGTGTTCCTGTCTCAAATGAAGTTAGAGTCGCGTGTTTGCGCCAGCCCTTGTGTTCTTTATTCGGCCGTTTGTCTTTTAAAGAGCTTTTGCGACCAGGTGCCAAAAGATCCATAACCACCATGGCACAAAATTATAACACCATTCAAAACACCATAAGGCATATGTTAGTGACTACCTGGGCACGTGGTTGATGTTGCGGCCTACATGAGAGACATTGTCAAGGTGTTCAGGGAGTACTGCTCACGGTTGCAGTTCACCTTTGAGGCACTAATAGTCGAAGAACTGCAATATTTGGCAAGCACCTACGTTTCAACCGCGATAACGTTTGCTGGAAGTACAACTCGAGATAGACGAAGGAACTTCTCATTTCCCACCCAAGCCACTCAAAATTAGTGGGAAACCTCGTTGTTAGTTCCAGTCTGCGAAAGGCATTAACCAGATCTTGCTTCCATGGTCTTGGTCACATTTGTCAGTCGCAATTTCAATGGCCCTATTCGTGGCCTAAGTAGACGCGTTTCCTTAACAGTTGCAACGCTTCGCTAATGAATCGTGAACTGCTCTTCTCTCCCGAGACTGTTGAAACATTACTATAGTTTTCGGCATATTACTTTTATACCCACCCTTCTGTTGTGCCTGTATCAGTCATTGATCATATTTTGCAACTCATCCCCTGGGTGACACAGCAAGGCAGGGCCTTCAGCGAATCGCAAGTTACCAAGGTATTCCCAATTAACTCTTGCCCCCAAGTGTTCCCAAAACAAGTTTCTGAATACCTTCTGTAAAGAGGCGGTTAATAATGCTATGGACATATCGTGTCTCCCTGCCTTACATCCTTCTTTATTGGAATTTTATTGCTGACTTTATGGAGGGCTATCGTGGCTGTGCAGCCGTTATAGATATCTTTCGGTGTTTTTGCATGAGGCGCATCTACACCATGATTCCGTAATGCCTGCATGGCTGTTGAGGTTTCGAATAAGTCAAATAATTTTTCATACTCTAAGAAGGGTATATATAGAGGTTGGTTATATGTTGCGCTTTTCTCTGTCACCTGACTTATGATATGAATACGGTGTATTGTCGTGTAGGCTTCACGAAAGCCTGGCTGGTCATTTTGTTGATTAAAATCTGAGGTTGCCATGACTCTATCGGTGATCACCTTTGTAAGTACCTTGAAGACGGACGGGCAGTAAGCTATTCTGTACGTAATTTTTCTCAAGTGCTTGACGTCCCCTTTCCCACGGATTAAAATGATGTTAGGGTTCTTCCAAGATTCTGGTACGCTCGAGGTCATGAAGCATTGCGTACACATGGTGGCTCGCTTTTCTAACACAATCTCCCTAAAGTCCTTCAACAAAAGAAAACATTTTACAGAAGTCTCTCTGGTTGGGAAAATTAATTCAGTAGAAAGATGACTGATGCCAACCAGGATAATTTTTGAAAAACACGACGTTTCGGGACCGGCTCGGTCTCTTCTTCACGGTGTGACTACGGGCAACGCGCAGCTTGGCTCTTTAAGCCCTCGTGTTGAATACCTCCGGTTCAATGGCCGCAAACCATGAATGTAAGACGAAGGAAGTGCCCCCAAGGAGTGATTAACATTCCTTCGTATTTGTTGTATGTGCCAAGATTCCAGCAGAAGCCTCCTGCGCTGGTTAGCTTCGGCCTCCAGTACAATAGTGCTGTCAAAGTCAATTCGGTGGTCACATTCCTCGCAGTGTTCAGCCACCACGCTGCGCTGACGGTTCATTTGTCGGACGTCCGCTTTGTGTTACCTCATTCTTTCGGCGAAGTTCTTCGTTTCACTCACGTACGAGGCCGTGCAGACTGAGCAGGGAATCTTGTATACAACCCCTTGGGCCCTTTCTTTTGGGTGACGATCTTTCGGGCCGGGGAGGAAGCGTACGATGGTGGTAGCCGTTTTGTGCGTTGTTAGCACCCCTTCTTTTCCGAGAATTCGAGCCAGCGTCTCGCTCACGCCTTTCACGTATGGTATGCAAACACGTTTCCGGTTCTGGCGGGTGCTTGGGGAAGAAATAGAGCTGTTATTGTTTTTTTCGTTTTTGTTTTTGGCTGACGCGTCGGATGAATGAACTGGGGTACCCATTTTTTTGGAGATCGAAGACAACTCGGTTCATCTCGTTTATTTTTTCTTCATGTGAAGAACATATGGTGTCGGCTCTCTTCAATAAAGATGTAATGACAAATGCCTTGTGGGGAGTGGTATGATTCGAATTGAAATGGAGGTACCGTCCCGTGTGGGTTGGTTTTCTGTATACCGAGAACCGCAAGCCTTTGTCGGGCCTTGTGACTAGAACGTTCTAGTCACAAGGCGCGTGCGCGCAGAGACAGTCAAAGTGGCGCATAAAGGCTTTCGCCTTGCGCACTTTAGCTCGTCAAAGTGCCCATGAATTTTTTTTCTTTCCGCGTGGCTGCAGCTGCCGCGAAACAGGTTTTCATTCTTCGCCAGGGCATATAACGGCTTTTTCTGTAGTGACCCACCTAGTGCTAAAGCGCCAAAAAGACCGGGAGATTTCCCTCTCCACTTTTCAACCCGCAACCCACCGCCTTTCACCCTCTATTAGTCTCCCTCTCTAATTTGCATTTCCTTCTCCTCTGGAAGGGATCAGGGGATTTTCCTCTCCACTATACCAGCTATGGAAGCTGTCAGGTGGAGGCTTCACCAGGACACATAAGGGCTTTTTCGCTAGTGAGGTATCAAGTGCTAGAGCACGAAATGAAAGCAGGCATCATGGTGAAGTTAGCGTGCACCTATCACTTTCGTTTCACTGTTAATTGCGATATTATCATAGCGCGCTGCTCCTCAGACGAAACTGCCACCTTCCTCAGGTGTACTCAAAGGCATACTGGGCGAAAATGTCGTTTACGTGTTGCATCCAGTGGCGTGGTGTGTTGCGGGCTGGCTACATGTCCGAGCGCATTCACCTGCTTTTCCTCATGACTTGTTGAGAACGAACCTTGTTTTATAGTTAATTGCAGCAACGTTTGGTGCAATTCCAATCCTGGCGTTGGTTATTGACGAGTATTTTGTCGTATGTCGTGGATCGCCTTTAATAAAATCTGTCCTATCGCTTTACTCTTCGCACTACGCCACCGCTGCGTAAATACGTCTTTCTCCGGAGTAGCTGTTTTAGTTGGCAGCTGCTTTCTCACCGAGCGCTCTTTCACAATGCCTGGCATCACTTACGTATAACTGAGAGTGTTGTATAGCGCCGATGACTTCGCTTCTAGGACTTCATTACGCCGGTTTTAATGAAAACGCGCCTTACAAGCTTGACGCGAAGTGTTGGGACAGCGCTTACCCGACATTTGTGGCTTCATGCTAGCACTCACAGCGCGTGGCGTTATATTTAATGAACACGGGGTTGGGTGCTGAGCCGGGTGATTTGTCATCAGGCTGTCACAGAAGTGATGCGTTCCTGACGGGCCCGTTCTTGTCGGAGCACGTCGATGAGGAATTCGCTTCTGCTCGTTTCGTATGTCCTTGGAAACGACTGCCGAGAAGCGGGTTCCCTGAGCGTTTCGCAATAGTCAGACTCGTGCACCACCTTAATGCCCCACCGCCAGCAAAAAAAAAAAGGGGGGGGGAACAGTAGCTTTGCGCCGAGGACGTGGTTTCTGGTGATACGACGCGGAAAAGTTTGCATTATGCCGTTCTCATTCATGTTATGTGTTTATTTTTCTCTAACGCCTGCTTATGTTTTATGTCGTAACATGTTCTCGATCCCTTTCCAAACCAGCTTGGATACGGCAATGTTATAGTGTCCTTGAGTGATTTAGCATGAGACGTGAAACTATATCTAAATTTGGAGTGTCACATCGATAAAACGCACAACATCGCCGAAATTCTCTTCGTATGAAGCGTGCGTGTTCGGCTATATTAGTGTCGATTATCTTAGCATCCTACCAATGACGAGGTCCTAACTCAGCCTAAAGACGGATGGACGAGTATTCCGGGATGATGTTTTGTTCGCTTATCTCTTGCGGGTAATAACCCTGTTTAGTAAATGTTTCCTGAAGTCAGGCAAGTCACTTTATTTGAGGGTGGGGCTGCATTAGCGTCTCTTCTAAACTGCGACAGGTTTAACATGCACAGATTTGAAAAAGAAAAAAAACTATTTTGCTGCTCAGCGATATTTCAAAAATACAAGTCTAAAAAAAAAGATTAAATCTCTAAGTGCAAAAAAAGAGACTATTTATTATTACCACCCTTGCGGTTAGTCTACACATACGTGACTATACTACCAATATACGCATAGGTTTTGACATTACGAAATGGTGTTCAAAGGCTAAGAGATAGCCTCGCTGGTTATTCTTACTGGCAAATGTGACACTGCAAGCAGCGTCGGTGAAACCGAAACACGGAGTACCGCAGAGCTAAATAACGGTCAGGGGCTCAATGTGGAGTGTTTATGACAAGCCAGCTGAGTAGAATCTGGTGACAACCCGAGGTACTTCAATTGATTTTATGAAGTCAAAAACATCTTGTTAATAAATTTGGTCGGAATTAGACTGGCTGTAATGCGATTGATGGATATTTTCTACATAGCTTAATTACGCTCTGTTCCTGCACCTAAACAAGCGGCGCACTATATCAAGGGATGTGACCGGTCAGTGCATGGAACGTTGTCTTGCGCCGCAGCGAAGCGTAGCAAACTCGCTTCGTGTTTTTCTCCGATCGTTTCAGTCTTGTTTGGTAGGCATTATCGGGACATTACCGGGCAAGTACGAGTGCGAGGCAAGCTGTAAAGCATCATTCAGTTTGGTCCAAAATATAGTGAAGGGGATTCGAATTTTTGTACAGGCATTCCTCTAAGGAACGTTGCGGATCATTGTAAAAGAATGACTTTATCGTTGTCGTGTTCACGTATCTTTTCCCCTTTGCATCGTCTTGGAGCACTCGCTAAAATAACAATATTATTTCATGTACTGCGAAACTTATGTAAACATTAACAATTCAGCGGTTATTCGACTGCAGGAAGATGGAGTAACGTGAAGTTGCGTGGTACAAAGTTTGTCAGTGCTGGCTATCTATAAAAAACCGCGCCTTCTATGGAACTTAAAATCTGGCTTGATGAACGTGCTGAATGTTAAGGGACGTTAAAGTGGAAGTAAGGTTCTTGATGAATGGTAATGACAAAGCGGCATCGGACAAAGTAGCACGCGTCACAAAAATAGAGAAATGTAATGGCACAAGGAGGGGTAGAACCCATATGAATAGACAGCACGCACCACAACATAGGGGCACGGAACAGCCGTACTATCAAATTAAACAACCTCGGAGTGACAGCGGAGAGCGGCGACATAGGCACTCATCGCCATGAAATGTGTCGGCGAGAACGTAATAAACAGCGTATGATATTCCCTGTTTTAAATAACACATATGGCCACTCCGTGTTCTTCACTAATCGAAAATGTTTGCAATATGCGCCGCTTTTTATTGCGCATGTTAGTTTTTTTCGTCTCTTTTTCTTGGAATTGGTAATGATGGCTGCATAAATGAGAAGTTACGACACGCCATGTAAACACCACCAGTTTATTTGTGACAGCGGCAGTATTTTATTGTGCCGTATACTCACGTGCACCAGCAGCAGTCAGTATGACTAGAGATGACATGATGCTCAGTGCAGTCTTTGCGGTGTACAATTTTTCAGGTCAGACGTTTCACCACAATGAAGACTAGCTTTCAATAGCGTGCACGTGGCGACAGCCACTCACTATCTGGTTATCAATGCGGGGACTACCAGTATCCGGAAATGATTACCAGTATGAGGAAAGACTTACCTATGTTTTGCCTCGCGCTCCGTTTTTGGTCTTTTTATTTATTGATTGATTTATTTATTATTTATTTATTTCAGTTACCCTCTTGGCCCAGAGGGAATTATAGAGGGGAGTGATACAGTACAAAACAACAAAAAAAAGAAGAAAGGAACGGACAAATTGGAATACATGAGTGACCTTAGGATTAATCTCGTTTGAAAAGCACACGATTACGTGGCGTAACAAAAAGTACTAACATCGCATGGGAAACATAGCTAATAAATGGCAACACTCTTCAGTGTTTGTCGTTAAAAACAAATAGAGTAGAACACAACATGAAACCACATAAAACACACAACAATATAACTGAAAACTGTGAAACTAAAGGAGTAAGAATAAAGAAACTTCTATGCGTTATAATGCAAGCATAGATTTTTCTTGAATACCTCGGTATTGTTATTAATCACCAGCGCGGCAGGCAGACGATTCCACTCTGCTCCTGTTTTAGTAATGAATGAATATTGATAGGATGTAGTGCGGAAGTGGGGGATGCCTACTTTGCACGGATTATCGATGCGCGACGATACATATGTGGGTGACGTGATCAGTTCATTTTTTAGAATTGGATTGGTGTGGTAAATTTTAAAGAAAAGGCACAAACGGGAAATTTTACTGCGCATCGACACGGGTGCTATTGATAAAGTTTCTTTCATGAGTGTGACGCTTGATAGACGACCATAGTCACCAAGAATAAAACGTGCGGAGCGATTTTGGACTGTTTCAAGGGCATTGGTTAATTCGTCGGTATTAATTCTATTTCTTTTTGACTGAGATAAGCCCTATAAATTATTCTGCCTACTCTTTGCTTTACCTCAGCTTCATTTTACTGGGTTAGCAGTGACAACGACTTCCTCCCAAAACGGAGGTTGCCTGTGAAGCGTCTATCTTTCAGAAAGGCCAACATCGCCCGCCATCACCCTCAGCCCATTTTCATCCTCCAAATGGCTTCCCCTCCAAACTCAACGAAATGAGCCGAGAACTCAGAGAAGGAGCGAGAGCTGCCAACCTTCACCCACCTCCATCATCAATTTCAAAGATGCAGTGCGAAGGCCAGGAATGTAAACGCGATTGTACAATGAATACTGTAAACGCAGATTTGTCGCATCTCATCTTAAGGTCGCCAGCCAGACACGTGCAGCTTCGATTTCCGATGCTATCGCTACCCACAATTTTGAATGCGCGAAACGTTAAGAAAACATACGAAGGAGGGATGATGACAGCCGGAAATTCTTATTAATGAAAAAGGCACATTTCTTATCAGTGGCTTTCGAAGCAGTCCGAACACTGCATCCCAGTTGTATTTTCGGCAAGGTTGCTCTTCATCATCATCAGTTTGACTACGCCCACTGCAAGGAAAAGGCCTCTCCCATGTCTCTCAAATTAACCCTGTCCTTTGCCAGCTGCCCTACCCTATGCCGGCAAACCTCTTAATCTCATCCTCCCACCTAACTTCCTGCCGCCCCCTGCTACGCTTGCCTTCTCTTGGAATCCACTCCGTTACCCTTATGGACCAGCGGTTATCTTGCCTTCACATTACATGCCCTGCGCAAGCCCATTTCTCCCTCTTGAATTCGACTAGGATGTCATTAACTCGCTTTTGTCCCCTGACCTACTCTGCTCGCTTCCGGTCTCTTAGCGTTACCCCTATCATTTTTCTTTCCATAGCTCGCTGCGTTGTCTTTAACTTAAGCTGAACCCTTTACGTTGGCTTCCACGTTTCTCGCCATAGTTGAGCACCGTTATATACAGCTATATACAAGGTTTTTCTTAGGAAAAAGAAAAAAGCATAGAACTGCGAAACTGGCCCCATAGCGCAGGAAATCGCCCCAGTAATTAAATATAGGATTGATGGTCGTTCACCAAGGCGCTCATGGACACATAGATTATAGTGTGGATTTTTAGTGCAATAGACAGGCGTTTGTCTGGCGGATTAATCTCGTTAGAGATGCACTTTATTCTTTCATTGCAGCCATTCATTAAGCGCGCATGTACACGTCCCATTTATTTTTGCTGCTCTGTCTTAGTCCAGTTGCTGTGCTCTTTATCGCAGTGCTATTCCGTCACCACTGAGTTTTTAGGCCCATAGTTTCTTTCCACGCTGCTTTTTGGCATACAGCTTCTATTTCTTTTTGTTGCGTCATTTTTGTGTGCTCTCCACAACTCCGTTCTTCGGTCCTGTGCTTTCTTGTTATCGCGCTCTTTTGTTGCGTGACGTGAATTTCAACCGTTACGACTAGTAAAGCGACAAAAAATGGGTATGGCAACGTTTACGGTACAGTCATTTAACATGACTTTTGCATTGTCTCCCTCGTCTTCTAGCACAATCAGGATATTATATTTCCACGTATTGATTATCTGGCAGCTGCATTCAATGCAGGACAATCTGTCGCTAAACTCCGTTCGCCACTTGGGGATGAAGTCTGTTGGCTCTGACAGACGAATACCAGGGAAGTCCGCCAATAATTTTTAATAATAGGTTTTTAATAATAGAGGATAAAATAAGCTTTTTGCAACATGGTCCTATCAGTGTTGTGGACGTCAATAAACAGGCGAATCATGTTAACTGGTGAAGTGATTGTCAAAATTCTTATAGTTAACTTTTTAATTATTACCGAGAGGCGCCCGATTGCAATTAGAGATTTGTAGGCGGCCGTTAGTAATAGCCATACCAGTTTTCAGAATATGGGGAGCACGATTACACGATTACCCTCGCCGTTGAGGCTCAGTAAAATTGGGCCACCTTTCATGCCGTTATAAAACAGTGCACGTGCGGTGACCGGAAAGCAACGTCCATCAAATAGCGACACTCCGTGTCGGTTGTGTCGCGGGGTTGTTGCCATGTGGCGCGGGGTGTCCGCCAACACTAGTATGGTATGCCGAAAAAAGCTTCTCTTTACCTAAAAAACCCTGTTTTTAAACATTGGTGGCGCAATTCTCTGAAACGCCTGGCACAGTCTTTCAACTTCACTCTGTCCATTCATTGCGACCATCAGAAATGAAATGATGGTTCAGCTTTTTCAGCCTGCTATCGCCGACGTTTTTTCGGCCTGCTATCGCTGGTTGAATCAGAATGTCAGAAGCTCTAATTTCAGGAGAGAAATGCATCTTGGTTTTCTTGAATAAGAGGTTAGAGATTTGAAGATTCAGGAACATATCGGAGTCTGCTTCACATAGATAAAGAAAAATGTAATAATTTGTAAGAGGGCAAGAGAAAGTGCGAATTAGGAAACAAATTCTAATAATGATATTTCCGCTAAGATCGAGAAGTTGAAATACTCCTGTGCTTTATCACACGTCCAGAAAAGTGTATTGACCATGTTCTAACAGATGTTAAGACAAAAATATTCCAAACACATAAAAATAAATTAAATGAACCTTACGTTTTCGAGTAAGCAGCCTTGCCGCGGTGGGCCAATTATTTGGAAGCTACAGTGCACTTTCCAGACAAGCTCTATTGATAAGCAGGCGGTTAATTTAGATTCAGTGCCGCCATTTTGGAAAGGCAAGCTATATTAATAAGCAGCCGGCTAAGTGTAGCTTCAATGCCGCAATTTTTATTGTTTTGTAGGCCAACACTTCTTTAAGGAAATAACGGCACCGCCTGGAAATTGCCTGGTCACGAGTTTCGCTCTTGAGGCAAACAGGTCAATTAAATGCTTTACGTGTTTACCGCTGCGTTGGAACATTTCTACTCAGCTCAGAACGGATCCTAACCAGTCAATCCGATCATTTTCGTGAACGCAGGCATTTCGCAGGGCGAGAGGTTTCTTGTGGGAAAGTACCATTGTCGTCATAGCCTTGTTAATACTCGCACGTTTCCTGCTGCTCCCGTGATTCCTAGCGCGCTTAAGGCGAGGTGCCTCTCCACCAGCCCCACCCAGTGAAACGTCATCGTTAACGTAACTATGTCGTCTTTTTTCACATTTTAATTTATCGCGCAAGGCAGCCATTTCATGTCATGGAGCACGGGGTTGGCTGGCTGCTGACGGTGCCACAAGTGACTGTATTTAAACCTGTACACGTTGCCACGTTACATGAAGGCGCCGCGAATTCTGAAGCATAGCTGAAGCATAGAGTTTCTTACTGTTACCCATAGAGGGAAAGCTGGCGGCCCTGCACTTAATCCACCAAGGACGCCCGAGGCGTGCCGATAAGATAGAGCTTCGGATTGACATCTGGTGGCTTGTTGACTGAGTGTACGGATAGGATTTCTTGCTTGTTAAAATTCGTTTTCACTGATGTTTTTTGCGCTATCCCATATCCATCTACGCGCGAAGTTCATTTGAGACCCGAAACATCCGAAGGCGCTTGACTCGAAGTGAGCTGAGCACTGTGGCTGATGCCTGGCAAGGAGGAAGTCTCTTTGCCCCATCGCTTGGGGCCACTTACGCAACAAGTTGTGTGAAATTTTCTCAGCGGGAACCTGTGCATTGAAGGATGAAAAAAGGAGCAAAGATTTTGCGAATTTCAATTTCGACAATCTGCTACTGTGACCACTCTGCACATTTCTTGTACGAGCCTCGGAGACCCGCATCTTTTAAGTGCACATTTCTTGTACGGGCCTCGGAGACCCGCATCTTTTAAGCACAAAAAACTTGCACAAACGCCACTTATGCTAATCGTACTCGTCGAGGACTCCATTTGCTTCATTTCCAAGTCTGGCGGTGGCAGCACTTTGAGCGTAGGAGCGACTTCCACTTCATGAATTAATTCACGCAGATACCAGCATGTTGCACTTGTCAGCGTGAACACGGCCGTCACTTACGGGGAGGACGGGTTTCCGTTTCCTAATTCATGTTTCCTCGCATAATATTTAAGCACAGTGCCAGGAGATAGTGAGATTCGGCATTCAGCACGTGCAAACTATTTCCTTATAGGAAAGTGAGGATTCGGGCGAGTTTCTCGTGGCACAAACCATACCCTATGCACGAACATGGGGGGCGCGAACCAGCAATTGCTGACGACACCAGTGAAACTTTTCTTTTTTTTTTTTTCGCAATGCGAAAAAACAAAAGTTTCTGAAGTGTACGATTTTAAGAGCTAACAATTTGTTTGAAATAATATTTGCTCTGAAAAGTGTAAACGCAGAAAATGATTTGCGATGGCTAGTTATATTTGGCGATATGTAGAGAAAACCCTCTCTCACCAAGGGCAAATTCGGCGCTCGTTTACGCCTATCTGCTTTTATCTTTGTTTATTGTCATGTACAGTAGGCATATTTCATTACAGGACATTTGAATTGTAAAACAACGTTCCGTGCAATATTTTTTAGCGAAAATTTGAATCTCTACAGTCGTAGTTATGTTTCAGGGCTGACATTAGCGAAGCCAAGTAAGATGCCTCTGTCTTCCCTGCATTCCCACGGTGGATGAAGGGCCCCTTCAAGAACCTCGCATAAAGGTTGGAGGCGGGTTTCCCTCTAGGTAGTATTTAGAAACTTTATAAACGTTAAAAAGAGCCGAAGGAAAGACCAAACACACTTTCGAGTGTGGTTCTGCATTTTCAGCTTCCTGTGGTAGCGTAATATTTAGCTGATAAGCTCGTGCCAATGGTATCTAAAAAGTGTGTGACTTCTTTTGTGATGTTCACAAACTTATTTTTGTTTAAGGGGTTTAACGTCCCAAGGAGGCTCAAACCAACTCAGGCTATGAGGCAAACTTCTTAATCTCATCCGTCCAGCTAATTTTCGGATCAAGGTCTTCGAATCATTTCGACCACCTGGGGATTTTTAACGTGAGCTGACGTCGCACAGTACACGCGCCTTTAGCATTTCGCCTCCATCGAAACTGGTCCACCTCGGCCGTGGCTGAACCCGCGTATTTCGGGTCAGTAGCCTAGCACCATGACCGGTAAGCTACCGGGCCGGCTGAAGTTGAAAAAGCGGTTTTGAGCATCGTGAATAAATTCGCCCAGTTTATTTACGATATGATATTCATCGCCCATGATTTATAAAGGCCTTCATTAAAACTGATGGCTCGACTTCTCTTTTGAGGTCATTTGTAATGAGGGTATTAATAAGAATATAGATGAGGACATACGCATATCATTAAAATACGAAGTTGCTTCTCCTCTTCGACAAGATTTCGTAAGATTGGTATTTGCCGGAAGCCATGCTCAATCGAACATTCATTGGCCTCAAGTAAGCCGGCCTTTCTTTGCAAGCAAAGAAAGCCCTTCTGTCGGTCCGACAAGAGTATTGACGCTCACCGTCGTGATGCGCTTCAGTGTGCGTGCCGTTGCGTTAATACTTCATCACGGTTGCCTGTAATTGGCCATGAAGAACCTCTTCTTTTTCATATTAATTACTTTTCGTTCTTAAAATTTATGAATGCACGCACGTACCACTGCCCGCCGACTTAAACCGAATACTCAAGGGCGTAGCTCGGAGTGACATTAATTAGTGCCGCCGAGTGTAGGCCGCTGGGTCCGAGACTATGCTAGTGTGGCGGTAGGGAAGCCATTATCGTCAGCTGCCGCAAACACACAACCTTTACTCGTCCTTCGTCTGTTTTAATGGTTTCCTTTTTAACTATATATGCGAAAACTGGCCCATATCTCGAATCACCTGCAGAGCTTTCCCCTCGGCTTAGCTGCAGTGATCCCTACCAAGTGAAACCTTTACTACTGCAGATTTTGCTCCAGTTGATTTTACTTTGTGTGTGACGCAAAGGTGAAACTGATGTTTTTGTTTTATTTATATCGTGATTAAACACTTTATTTGATAACTGAAGTTAAGGTGACAAGTTGTAGTCAGGATTCTCAGTTTCCACAGTTGCAAGTGCCCTGGGAAAAAAGAAAAACAGAGACACAAGATAGCCATATATGTGGGCCAGGTTAAACGAAGTTGTAAACTGTATAGTTTCCCGTCCCGAAGAGACATGTGCACTCTGAGGAACGCCGTAGAGGAAGGCTCTGGATTAATTTAGGCCACCTGCTGCTGTTCTTTAATATACGCTGGTGCGCTGACATCGTGAAGCATGCGGACGTTTTTGAAGCGAATGCTTCACTACTCTAGGTTATGTAGATTTCGCCGTGCGTTGCAAGTTGACCTTCAAGAAAGCCGGAGGTCAAGAGTGGATATAGGCCCTACCATATGTGGTCTACCACGGTGTCGCGCCATTTATCTTTGAATTTTGAGCAATTGTTCGTTGTACAGCATTCTGGTTGGTGTGATAGTATTTCCCTTTGCATATAGCTTACATATTTTTGTCAAGTTGGAGGTTAGCTTGCGGCAGGGGTTCAGGCCGATGACATATGCACATTCAATTGCATGCTTTAAGGCGCGCTTTGAGGTGTCCACCGAGATGTCGAGATCTGAGAGCTTCTGCGTTCTTTCCTTTCCTCAAAACACATGCTTTCGCCTTGCTCCGTGTAAGAAGACTCAAGTACTCTCATTCTTTTTGTATTTTGCCTCCAGCGTATACATTGTCGTGCAAAAGTATTGTTAATGTAAAAAAAAATTCACAGCTGCCATTTGCTGCACATTTATTAAATTACACACATCATACAATCAAAAGCAAAAAAGAGCCGTTGACTGTCCTCCCGGCGTGAACGTGTCGGATTTCAGGATTTCAGGACGGGACCTTGGGATGATGTTGCATGAACACTCTCAGAGCGTTCATCGACCTGGCAATGGCCTTGAGCACACCCTCTCTCATTTTTAACGGCTCCCAGTTCGGTGTCGAGGAGTTAGCCGGACTTGTATACCCTGGAGGGGCCTCAGAACTATTTCAAGTTGTAGCTTAAGGTCCTCTATCGGCACCACGGATTCCACGTGGAAGTTCCTCAGGATCTGGGCGAGCAGTATTTTCTCTTCGAGCTGGGCAAATTTCTGACCTGTTAAAATGAACAAAGAAAAAGAAAGGTCGTTAAAATGATTTAAAAAGAGCGCACTTTATTGTAGCTGATCCAATACTCTCTATAGAGCAACATAAATACCCCTAGCTGTTTGTTTTTACTATACTGAAGTGCACATTCTTTTTTTTTTTAACAAAGAGCTCTTTACACCACCACTCATCAGCGACTTATGAGATAAATATGCACCATTTCCTTTATATCGCACTGCGCATGGCAGGCAGGATCAAATTTTACGTTTTCGCAGTATGTGCTTTTATTTTGCATGGATCTCATTTACCTCAGTAAAATATTATTAATATTAGTTTCATTCCGATTTTGTTGTAGTCGGGCGTTTCTACCTGTCCTGAAGTTATTTATCAGCCCTCTGGGCGTTTATTTTCCTCGTTTTAAGTTCTGAATTCTTTGCCTCGCGAGGCGCATTTGACTTTTTTTTCGTTATTAATGATCTCTACTCCTATCGACCTTTTTTGTGCGACAATACGCAATATGCAGTTCCCAGAATAATGCGTTTAACTACATAACCAGCTTATTCAGAAGAGCACCCTATAAAGTCACGTGCCTCACACTTATGTGGTGTATGCACAAGACGCATCATATGTACTCCTCATTGAGGGCTGTGCAAAAGCAGTGCAAAAAATCTTCCGATTACTGTCGCCAAGAAACGCGATCTCAGCGCTTTCAGCGCATGTTTCCAGTGCTGGTTCTTCTATATGGGCGAACAAACGTTGTCGCGATATTGAAATACGTATTTATTGTCATACCTATGCAGTTTCGGGATCCAGCAGAGAAGGGGACGTAAGCGTATGGGCTGATATTTCTGTTGTCCATGAACCTCTCCGGTATGAATGAGTTGGCATCTGCATACACTCCAGGGTGCCGATGTAAAAAATAAATGGCACAGAGGACAACTGTGCCTTTAGGAATAATGTGACTTCCTGAAAGATACGAAGAAATTCCAGTTTAACTGTGTCTTGGCTGCGCGCACAAAAGAATTCAGCAAGAACAATGGTTTTAAATCTATTTTTGATTACATCGTCAGACTTTCGTGAATTGATAAGACCTTGTTTACTCTGAACTTTGAACGAGAAATTTGTAGTTCGCGAACCCATTATAAGGTAAACTATATGGGGTCACAGCATGGCGAGCAGTTTGTTCTCCGTACTTTTATGTGCGGAGATTACGATTAATTGAAAGCAAAAAAAAGCAAGCAAGTATGAATGAAGGTGCGAAACGCGTGAAATTTTGTGCGAGAATGTAGCGGAGAGTCAATATTTATGTGCACCACATTTAGAGTTCAGAGTAAGCCGATGGATAGTAAAGAATTCTAATCCGCAATGCGCGAGGCAGAAACATTTCTTTTTTTTTAGCTCACCGACGTGCACGTCTTCGTCTATGTTTCGAGCAACAAGAGGAACTGGTGGGTACAGGCGCATAGATTCCTGAAGAGTAAATAGGAAAAAAAAGTCCAGCCTTGGTTACACGCCACAAGAACAGTTGAACACACACGCCTTGGATTTGTTCCCTGATCCCATCGTTGACTTTTTAACGAAATACTTAAAGCGAAGACGGAAGTGGCGGGGATATTATGGCATAAAACATGCCCAAGATTCTTGTACAAAAATTTTGAATATTACAAAATTTTGAGACACTGTTATGGGAATATTGAAGGTAAGGGTCCATTCTTCCAATGTGTAGCAAAATCTTTCTTTTAAAGTTTTCCCGTCATTCGGATGGAGCAGCTATGACTGCCATAGAGAACCAATGGCGAACGCTTTTGACAATCGAAAAAACGTTAATAGCATAAACATACAAGCCTGTTGACAGGACCTTTTGCGGATATATTGATTGTTATAGTGAAATCTTACAATATATGAAAAAATTGCGTTCATATACTGTTTCCTGTTCCAAACTGCTTTTGTCCAGAATTGTTGGGTATCAAGTAATCGATAATACTTCGCCGCCCAAACTTTTTATGGATTGTTAGCCCTTCTTCATCACTAATTTATAACAAGTTTAGGCCAGGCTGATCATTGGCCTGAAAAACAAATACTCCAAAGAGCTGTATTTTTTTTCACGATAGTTCGATGCCCTTCGATATGTTAGGCACTTGCAAAACGCCCCTCAGCCGTCGAACTAACACGAACATCGGCGCGCAGCAGGGTGTTTCGCCTTGGCTGCTGCGGTGGCTAGGTTTAACCCGACGTGGATGCTTCATGTCTTTTTTTTTTTTTGCCTTGCCTTCCTTCTTTCTGCAGGTGTAGCGTTACATCTGTACGTATGGCACATCGGTCGTGTCACGGATGAATCGTTGCACGCGGCTCACTTCCTTCCCGGGGGGCCTTAGCTATTTGCATGAACCGCCGCTCGATGAGTGCGTCACGCTTCAGTGGCGCGTAAGGCCACCACCCGCATCATTTCACGTGTGTCGCCCCCGCTAGTGCGACGGCCTGTTTGGCAACTTTGTCCTTGCACACCGACCTAAAATTGCAGTTTCCTTTGCGAAGTGCGACATTGCACGCATACCTATCACCCCTCTCTGCCTTTTAGGTCTCGAAGAGAAAACTCGCAAAAGAAGGGAACAAAAGAGAAGATAGGCAGATCACCGGCGAACGTCAAGGCTGCTACGCCTTAACAGCCGAAGTAATTCCCTGGCTGCTGTTTTCTCGATAACCTTTCTGCGAGCTTCCTTCATGAAGCCAAGCCAAATATTATGATAAGTTGAACCGATTGGAAAAACTAGCGCAGATTTAAAGAGCAACGCGCAACTTAATGGTAAATTTCGCGTGTTCCTTGGATTCATTGTTTTTCTTGAACTCATTGGACTCGTTGTTCAATGTTATCGCATGGTGACAGTTGTGTAAGAAGCATTTTGCGGTATTTGCTGCGAAAGTACTTTTCTGCCTTATATTGCAATTATTGTTACGAAGGATTGGCAGTTACAATTTATTTTCAGCTTACTTGGACTGACCACATAAAGTATATCCGTCATCTGCAAAAAATAAAATTAGGCCTCTTGCGACATAAACTGAAGGGAACACCCAGCAGCGTTAGGAAATTGGCATATATATCGCTGATTAAATCCACACTCGAATATGCAGACATAGTATAGAATCTGCACGCACAAAAAAAGGACATTTTAGAACTGAGAAAAGTAGAGAGGCGGCAGTGCATTTTATGTACAATAAATTTATAAATACCGAATATCCTTGTGTCTTAATGGTAGCCAATCAAATACAGCCCCTCTACATCAGAGGAAAGATTTCTCGCTTCAGCTTTCTTCATTCGCTAGTGAAGAGAAAACTTGGAATTTCGCCAGAACCTTACGCCACGCGCTCTGTAACTGTGAAAACCATGCACAAGCATAATCACACTTTCGCGCCCTACTTCCCAAGGACCAACCAGTATAAATATTCATATTTACCGCCGCGCTATAATAGACTGCAATTGATTACCTCACGGAGTATTTGAAAATGAAAATTTTGCAAATGTCCCTCAAAACATTAAGTAAATGCTTTGTTTCTATTCCCTGCATTTGCGTCTTGTATTGTAAACATTGTATTTTATTGCATTGTATTATTTCTTAGCACTACGAATATTCATCCTGTCTAGCTGCCCATCCTGCCTGAAACTTTTCAGGTCTGCAGTATTGTATAAACAAATAATAACATGTGCGTTATGCTGCAGGTAGCCGACAGACATAAGGAAACAAATGGTAAAGAGATATTAGAGGCATTGAGTATTTTCAGCGAAAAAGAAACCGCCACTTTGCAGCTGTCTACCTTGTGCTAGCTGTGCGAGCGTATCTTCATAGGCTAAGACGAATGGGCGCTCCACCGAGCACGCGCCTTCATTGTCACCTGAATAAATAGTAATAGTTGTTGCTTTCACACCAAACAAACAGGCATCATAGGAAGGGAATATGAAGGATCGGACTGGCACGAAATGTAAAGGACGAAAGAAAGCCTGTGATCGGTGTGTGTGATTCTTGCTATGCCACTTTTTCCTAAAAAAATACAACGAAAAAGTGATTGAATTCTCAAAATAGTTCACCTCCACTATGCTTCGAGCGCTTATTGGTATTTGGCCCACGCTCGCGTCTTGCAAGTCCTTTAACATGACAATCCACATCGACTGCCCTTACTCTCATCGCTCGTATCTGGCGTAAGCTGCTTACCGCAATATTTGAGTTCTGGTTGAGATTATCAATCTTTTTACTTCTTCAGGATCAGACAGACAAAAAAACCTTGCTCCCACGCGCAATGCTACTAAAGCGAAAAAGAAGTAATTCTTCACAACAAAGACTTAACACAGAAAAATTAGCATATTTGTTTTTCCAGACACAGATAAGAAGACTCGCAGTAAGCCATTTTTTTTGCTTCCCTCTAAGGAAGATTTCCATTAGTTTTATTCAGAAAAAGCTTTTGCATCACCCGCACGTATGAAACCCATATTTGTGCACACGGAAACAAATTGAAAATCGCCCACCTATCAACCTACGCATTGTTTGATGGTATATAAATATTTCCAACCAACGCAACATCAAAGTAGCTAGTGAAAGTCGAGCCCTTTTGATTTTCTTCGAGAGATCGAGGCAATGGACAGCATTAACGTTCTCTCAGAAATGTGATGACTATCATAACGCGCTGTTTGAAGGTGTAATGCTTTGCTGGTACATCATAGAAGACAGATTTTATAACTTCTAAAGCCAGGAAGGCAGTTCCTAGCACCATACATATCCCTGTGCGCGATCGACAGCACACACCACTTCGTTTCAAATGAAAGAATTCATCGAGTCTGCAGTAGCGAGCAAAACAAAATGTGTTTCTTTTCTCACAAAGCCCTTTACTTGCCTTTATGACACATTCTAAGTACTTGAGCTGATTAATGTCCTCAATAGTTACTCCTCTCTGCTTGTCATAGCCGAAGATGGCATCGATTTCAGCGTGGACTTTTTTTTGGACGTCCGTGTGGTGTCCCAACAGATACAAGGTGTACGATGCTGCAGTTGCTGTGGTATCGAAACCCTAAAGAAGAGAAATCACTTTTTTTACAAAATGCGCAACTTAAAGCTGTCGATTAGCCACACCTTCTGTACTCACTAAAAACTTCTAGCAGGGTATATTTCAACACGAACGGAAAGCTACCTTAGAGAAAAAAGATTTGCTACTTACTCCAATAAAAAATGTAGCAACTTCTTCGGCAACTTCATGCTCAGTTAGAGTGCCCTCGTCGATGTGCATGCGAAGCAAAATATCCAGAAAACTTTTCCTCGACTCAGTGCCAGTACCTCCTGAAACATATTCTGCCTTCCGTTGCTGGATAATCTATAGGAGAAAACGTCGGGGAAAGGTATTTCGTTCGGTTATTAGTGACCCATTGCTCACAGTAAACCTGTACGTGTGCACGCATGCATATTTGTGTACTCCTAAGAAATCAAAGCAAGTTGTAATGTACCTTTTTGTTGTAGTCACGAATGTACTGCACCTTCCTCAGGAATGTCTTGCCTTCTTGAGTCATATTAAAGACAGCATCGGGCCAGAGAAAAACATTGAGAACTCGAGATATGATGCTAGCTGCAAGCCTGCCGAGCATGCATCCATTAAATATTTGCACACACCTTCATAGTAAAAAGCAAATAAATTTATACGTACTCGTCGGTCGTACATAGAAGTCTTTTGCTTGCGACCTCTTCTTCATTTATATTAACGCCCATCGCTGTTTCTGCAGCGTTTTTCAATAGGTATATGCGAAAAAAAAAGACAAAGCTTTCTTCTTGCTGGTTTCGATCAAAAAGACCAATTTATAATTGTTTAACGATGTAAGCAATGCAACAGCAGCACACTGAGTATGCCGGGTGTACGTAAGCTTGCCTAAAAGTTGATATTCACTTAGAATAAGACGAGTTAAGCTAAATCCCTATCATTGACCTAGCAGAAACTGACTTGCTCTGTATTGCTGCTTTATAGGAAAAAGTACCATAGACGTTAGACTTGAACGCCTAACGACCAATGATACTTTGCTGGTAGCGAATTTTCTTTTCATAGTGTAGAGGAAGCGCACAACGACAGCACTTACACGAGAAAGTGATTTTTTTTTTCACCTCATCTACACCAAGCTATGCGCAAACTTGCCTTATAGCGTTCTTTACTAGGATATCTCGCCTTTCTTCATTATACTTCATTATTGCTTCATTATGAAGCTAGTTCCCAGTACATTAAGACTATACAAATCGCGTAGCTGCCACTCAAATTTTCCACCCTCTTGACTTAACGTTGCCAACTTTACTGAGTGCTTGCGGTAGCTAGGAAGTTGCACATTCGTAGGCTGACGGCGAACACCACGTGCTCAGTGGTGAAACGGAAGTTTCCAAATTAGTTAGATTACCATTTCTAACTACGTTGTCAAGCTTGCTTCTGATAAATCGTCGGCGCACTTATAAGATTATGATAATAAGTATTGCCTCATTACATTGTATCCATTTAGAACCTAAGTAGAAAGCTTTAGGCAACCACTCATCAATAATTACAAATGCTCTTCAGAGGAATACCTGCGTGACCAGACGACTAATTCTGAAAATCTGTGCTATCTTGATGTTTTAGCATTTCTGAATGAAATCTAACTTGAAAAAGGCGAAGTACCCAGTATAACGGTGCTCGGTTACAAATACTGTTGCTTCTCCTCTTACGGGCATTCACGCCAGTTCTACGAAAAAGCACAGATGTAGATGACTATGCAATGCCTGATCACGTGGTTTTCTGTGTCGCCTCTGCGCACGTGCAGTCACACATCGTCACTCTTGATTCCCGTTTACTGGTGGAGCAAACAGCTGCAGCAGCATAATATGCAAAATATTTCGGCAGATTTTTATAGCGTGAGCTACTCTGGCTGAGGTTGAGCAGTTTCGCGTGGCTCCTGGAGAGCCGTGCTGCGCATGCGCGAGGAGCAGTGACGTCACACGCGCACAGCTGGCACGCCGGAGCCGCCGCCGCAGCGCGCGCCTCACCGGTCATAGCCGCGTCATAGTCACGGCAGACGCACAGGCGCCGGTACGTGCTCAGCTGTGCGCGTACGCTGCGCAGTAGCCAAGTCTGACGCTGCGCCGGAGCCGCTTGACAGCGCCTCTCATTTTGTGCGCATGCGCAGAGGTATCAGTGGGGGGTATACATATAGCGGGGCGTTTGCCAGTGTAGTATAGCCATGGAGAAGGGGAGCGAAATTGCTGCTCAGCGGCAATTGATGCTCAGCGGCTCAGCGTAGCTCACACTACGTATATCATGGCATAGCCGAGCTAAGCCACTGCTAAGTTTTTCAAGAAAGGTAAGACGAAGGATATTATATAGGAGGCGGGGACACACATTTTTGCCACCTTATTCAGCTACTTTGTAACAGCTACAGCTCTACCATGGTTATTAGGTGAAATGCTGCAAAAGCGATAAACATACATATGTTTGTTCAACTCAACGTCTCTCTGAATTAATACTGGACCAAATAGAATATACAGATATGTAGGAGGCGGCAACCATGTCTTTCAAGCAATCGTTGCCTTTACATATGTTTGTTCAACTCAACGTCTCTCTGAATTAATACTGGACCAAATAGAATATACAGATATGTCGGAGGCGGCAACCATGTCTTTCAAGCAATCGTTGCTTCCAAAAGGCACAAACACATCAGCCATGCATAGCACGCACGACCGCTATTATTTTGGCAAAATATACGGACTCTTTGTTTAGTAAAAGGCAACTTTAAAGGTATATTTCGATCACATTTTCTCTGGAGTGCTATGTGTAACAGGCAATAAGCACATCGCATTTCATGCTGGCAGTCACATAGCCTTCTATGCCTATGACTACTCCGGGCACTCCAAGAGTAGTGGTGGGTGCTCATGCTGTCGCTAGCACTTTGATGGCACATGAAGCGCTACTCAACGGGTTTCGCAATTTGGGCGGCGCACACTAAAAATTAGCAGTGGCTTAGCTCGGCTATGCCAGGATATACGTATCGTGAGCTACGCTGAGCCGCTGAGCAGCAATTTCGCTCTTCTTCTCCATGGCCATACCACACTGGCAAACGCCCCGCTATATGTACACCCTTACTGATACCTCTGCGCATGCGCACAAAATGAGAGGCGCTATCAAGCGGCTCCGGCGCAGCGTCCGACTTGGCTAATGCGCAACGGAGGCGCACAGCTGGGCACGCGCCGGCGCCAGTGCGTCTGCCGCGGCAATGCCCGGCGAGGCGCGCGCGGCGACGGCGGAGGCGCGCCAGCTGTGCGCCGTGTGACGTCACTGCTCTTCGCGCATGCGCAGCACGGCTCCCCAAGAGCTACGCGAAACTGCTCAACCGCTGGCAGTGTAGCTCACGCTACAAAAAACGAAACTAAGTTGCTACACGCCAAAAAACTAAAGTGGAGGGAACACGTAAGCTCCGCCTTAAGGGTATGACGCGATAGCGTTAATGAGTTAATTCCCATATATACGGAATTGGTAATCTTCGGCATTACATTCATAGATGGCTGAGAGTTCTCATACCACTCCTGGCTCAATAGTGCAGCGGTTAAGCAATGCGCCACTGCCTTGCGATGGCAGGTGCTTCCACTGGTGAAGCTTTTGAGGCCCAGGTTGCTCTTTTTGCGCAACCTGTTGTGACGAATTATTAATTTAACTCCCACCTGCCACAGTGTGTAGTTCGCCCACAATCTGGTGGGTAGGTTCTAATGAAACCGCAAGGTCATGTGACCTAGGTACTCCGCCTAGGTTGCTGGAGCGGCCGGTTGCTCCAGGCGCTCCAGCTGCGAGGCTTCAAATGGTAGCCAACGCAGACGCCGTTCTCTCTGACGCCGACGTCGGACAGTTTTTTTTTTCCGACATAAGGTACTAGCGTTCTCGCATTACGGAAACATTACTTCGTGGCACCTGCCATATCTGAAAAAATTCGCTCTGCTAGAAAGAGCCTTGGAGTTATCTTCACCTAGAGCTACGTTTAATTCAAGGCTAACGTTGACCCGCTGTGGTGGCTTAGCTTTTATGGCGGTTGAGGCCGAAACGCCTGTATGCTGAGTGAAGTCAATGTACGTTAAAGAACACCAGGTAGCCTAAAATAATCCGTAGGCCTCCGCTACGGCGTCTCTATTAGCCCATATCCCGTTCTGTGATGTTAAACCCCACGTACTTTTGCCATACCAAAGAGAATGTTGGCTACGGTCGAGGCAACCGGTAAAATTTTTAAAAGTGCATACTTACCAAAGAGCATCCCAAAAGCGGCCTGTCTCAAAACTGGCAGAATGTCGAAAGCCGTTGCCTCCTTTTTCATAAGCTTCTCTACAACATGGTTCGTTCGGCGGTTCATTATGGGCACGTAATTACGTAGTGTCTTGAAGTGAAATGCAGGTGTTAGTATTTTTCTGCGCGTCCTCCAAAGTTCCTTGTCACTGCAATAAACAATTTACGTCTTCTAGTGGGAACCACAGCTTGAGTACTTGCCGTTACAAGAGGCCACTTTATTCACCTCGTAAGAACACCATTTCCCATCCATGGCTTCATCATACGATATATGAAGGACTTGTTCAGGTTGACGGTGCTTGACAGAATTGCCTGAAACGAGCATCAAAATATTACTCCCCAGAAACACCTTCGCTGCGGTCCTGATAGATCAGCACGTCTGCGGAAATGTCACCAGGAAATACGAAGTTGAATTACAAGAAGCGTATCTCAAATTCAAAGAATTCTGTTCCACAACAAAATGCCCATCATGGGTCACAGTGAGTTGAGGCGGGATCTTTTGTTGTCATTGGTGAGTCTTACATCCTCATCCGTCTGATGAAAGACATACAACTATAAGAAAGAATCTGGCCAATTGCCCTTGAGAAAAATATTGCCAATAGATGCGATATACCGGTTGTTTAATGTACACTTATAGTGAAATGCAGTGATATGAGCGGTTCCACGGTAGGCCTTCCGACATGACTTTTTGTTTTGGTTTTATGGGATTTGACGTCCCAAAGCGGTTCACGCTATGACGAATGCGATAGTGGAGGGCTCACAATAATTTGTTCCGCCTGGGGTTCTTTAACGTGCACTAACAACGCACAGTACACAAGCCTCCAGGGTTTAGCATACAAGGGTCATACAGACTTTTCTAAAGCATATGTTATTGCGCGCACTTCTGGCGTTCAGGATAAGCGCAAAACAATTCTGCACGATGAGAATGAGAAGAGCACTTAAAAACATCGTGCAGTCAGTACATGTCTTGGAATTAAGGACATTTTACACCTTCTAATTATAATTTAGTAGGCTGCAAACAGGTGCAGTTTTGATGCGAAAGGCAGGTTTTCTTAGGTACCACGTTGCACATGCAGTAAATTAGCTTTTGTCGTAAGGAGTGTATTTTGCGTAATGAGAGCCTATCGACGCAGCGGCATTTTAATATTGCCCAGTCTGGCACTCCTTTCTAATGTGCATTTCTAGAGGCGTAATTTTGTGGAATTTAAGAATATTACGCATCATATCACTGGTTGTTAAAGAACTCCTGCATGATTAATTTTTTTTCGCCTCAATGTACTTCACTTAAAGACTAAGCTTATGGTGAAGAACGTGTTTGTGAAAAACGCAAAAAACGGCCAGCGATAAAACCTTTTCAGAGAGACCGGTGTCTTTGCATAATCTTTCGAAGGAACGTATTTTTAAAGTTTCTTCCATTTCAATTAGTATCCCTGAGTGTTTATTTTATTGTGTCCCCCTAAGATGAATTTTAGCACCACAAAATATAACAACGGTCACTCCAGGAAATTCTTGATGTACTGATTATACCTAATTGGAACTGCTTACGTCATATCATGTCGTGCTTGAAACAGTGACGTTTTGACTGTAATGCTTGCAACTTCATAGAAATATTGATTGAAAAGGTTATGGGTCCGTACTGTTCTGCATAGTGCCGCAAACTGGACCACCATTGCGTCGGTCGTTATGTCCCGTATGGATCAACAGTTTAGGGAAATGTTTTGTCATGCTGCTGCGACATTCATACGCCGTCGATAATTCCTCGCCCTTGCAATTAGTGCAATCCCCTTTATGCCTCAATCACCACCAAAGCGAAGGCTGACAACTTCAAGAAGTGCCCCTACATTCATGTACACTACTCCTGTCTGTGATATGATCGTGCCTTCAGAGAACATAGATAAATGAAAACCTTAAGATATGATCACCGTCATCGGCCCAGTGAAGACCACGGGAGGAAAAAAGCCTCTTTGTTTGATCTGGAATTAACCCTGACTCGCGTGAGCTGTGGCCACCGTATACCCGCAAACTTGCTAGTGTCATCCGAACACCTGGCTCTCTGCCGTCTCCTTCTACGTTTGCCTTCTCTGCACACTTCGTTTCCCTACTAGACCGCGACTACCCGCTCTATACTACTATCAGTATAAGCTACTGTACTATGGGACGAATTTCTATGCTATTCCACTAGAAGATAGGAGCGCGAGTTGTCAGCTTGCCAGCCGGTGCATTTGGATCGTAAAAGCATGAGAAAAGCGCGTATAGAAGCCGTCGCCTCGCGCTCGCAGCTTCTCAAGCAGTGCTGCAGAAAGAATCTCTCGGGCGTAAAGATGGACTGAAGCAAGCCCAAAAGCGATGACAGGCCAATACATGTAATCATGCCATGTGGCTCACAGACACCCCACACGAAATAGTCTATATCTGTGAAGGTGCTGAATGTAAAGCCTAATCTTTTTAGCAGCTTGCAACGCATAAACTTTGTGGCTAAGAATTGATTCCCGGCGGTAGCCCTGCTAAATACCAATAGACTGCTTGGAATATAAGATTTGAGCAGTGATGTAGACGCGGTATGCGCTTTTTCTAGTAGTGTGCACAGTGTTTGTAGGCACTTAATGGAACATCACGGTACTTGGGTGAAACAAATGTCCCTAACTTCGGCATACTCAGCAGGTGGAGATCCCCATCATCCAGTCCACAGAAAAGAACTCCTGGAGCAAAGGTTGTGAACACCAGAGACCGAAGCTAACTGTTCTCCTAAGCGAGCAGCTTCATCCATGCTTGGCTTGTCAATGTAGAGAAACGCAAGTTCATCGCTTACGCTAATACGTTAAGCTTGTTATCGAAGAGACGAAAACAGCTAATGACAGAATGGTTAAGAACGCTCATGGCTGCTCTAAGTAAAGAGAAGACAGTGACGGAGAAAACGGGGAACATAGTTTTACAGAGGAAACGGTGCACTCAGGTTGTGAAAACCGTCCTTTAATAACAATTAGGCGTATTCAGCAGCTCTTATATCAAAGGTGTATTTGCTGCAGACAATGAGCCCTCAGTGGCGAGCTCTATATGGGAAAAGAAAAAAAAAACGCACACTAACCATCGTATTTCAAGGAAAATTTGAGCAATTGCTAGTTATTCCTGACAATTTCTGGAGAAGTGCAAGACCGTACGGGCAACGTGTAGGTTAGATTGTAGACGGCTCCTCAAGCCACACGTCTGGCGAAGCCAAAGAGCAGTAATCATTGCAGATTGCAGCCCATTTTACATCAGCTTAGCGGAAATTTGAGTCTACGTTAGGTAGTGTAATTGGCATGTACTCATCCGCAAATATTTCTCTTAATCGTTCTTTTTGGAATTAATAGGATGACAATTTTTGTGAAAGACGTTGGCCGAATTACAACATCAATACTGGTCGGGAGAACCTGAAATACAGCAGCGCCAATGTCAATTGAAATGACTTATGAAATTAGCAAGAAAGTCGATCAGGACACCACAGAGTGGAATTAGCAACGACGCTCCGATAGGCACTGCGTCAAGCTGCGAAGCAAAGTTCATATTTTTGAATCAAGTTTCATGTGCGTAAGTCCTCCGACATTGGGCTTTGATTGGTTACAAAGGCACGCATTGCTTTACAGTGGAAACAATTCTGATTTCAAGGAAGTTTTTTCTTGATACTAAAGCTCAAAGGTCGTCACAAGAAAGCTGAACCTTCAGGCTCTGCCTTCCTACTTTGACTTCAAAATTAGAGCAGCGCTACCTGTCTTAACCTAGTTCTACCAGAGTCCCGTAGTCGTTCCGTCTGTAACGGACGGGGAAGGTGAAGTAGGAGAGGAGGACAGGGGTAGATGCAGAGGAGAGAGAACATCTGCTGGCCCGGGGAGAGAGCGGTTGTTCCCTATAGCCGGCGCTCGCCAGCCTCCGATGGCGGGATCCGTTTTGGGGTACGTGTGATCAGAAGCTGTGCGCATGCGCTTGTAAAGTAGCGCTCGCAGCAGGGGTAAAACCGCAAGCGATGTGTCCTGCATCAGCAGCGCTGCCAGGAGGCCACGGATGCAGCTGAGGTGGAGTGTCGTGTCTGGGACACTGCACCTAAGCAGGAGGCCAGAAACCGCAAACGTGCAGCCGGTCGAACAGAGTTAAACCCTCGAGACGCTACCCGCAAGCGACACAAAGCGGTTTGTTCCTTAAGGTATGCGGTAATTTTATTGCAAACATCAATCGGCGTTCCGGAGCATGACTCCTTGCTCCGAGAAGCGAAACTGTTTCAATGGGAGGTTTGAACGCAGGTCTCTGGCTTCAATCTTAGGCTGGGAAAACGTCGCTCCGCGGAGGGTCGGCCAGCATTGATCCACGCTTCCCAGGGCGCGTATTGTATTTCAGTCATCGATTTGGATTCCCCAACATCGGGGCGGTATTACTTCTCCTTCATGATTTTTGAGCGATCACCGAATTCGCCCTTATCTTGACACTAACTCTACACAAGCCACCATTTAGCTGACCAAGTGCGTATATTTTTGGTATTCAGCCGTTATAGTACTGGCCACAGAATTACACAAAGCCTAAGATCTTTTTTACCACAAAGCATCGGTTGTGACCTCCCCACAAACATATACACATTAAATCGGCGTATCATCACGCACTCAGTCATCATTGCGCAAAACATATCGAAATCCAGCTAGAGCTGATTACTCGTCGTACCCTTGAGGTAAACGCCTGTAATTTTTCGTTCTTATATTTTGACAGGTCCTTCAACTACTTTTGCACTGTTTACTGCTTTGCAAAAATTACACAAAGCATGTTCCTCGGTTTACTGTACTGAACTGTCGGTGACAAAAGCTAGGATACGCTCAATTATCATTACCTGTGACAAGGCGACTGATACTGTACTGCCATGCGACTGGTACTGTACTGCCACTGTCTGAAGTGCTACATAAAGGCAATGCACACATATGGGCGCCTTCTGCGCATGCGGGGACTTTCGGCAGCACGCAACGGCCCTGCTGCAGGCTCCACGCCAGCGGAGAACTTAGCACGGCGGCAGATGGCCGAGCACAGCTGACAACTGCCGCCTAGCCCGTCGCGAGCATCCTGAGATAAAGTGGTGCATGACGTCACCTCCTTTCAGTCAATGGTAAATAAGTGAGACAGGACGGGTTTTCTTTGCAATCAGGCTTCAATTGTTATCCCAATAAAAATCCGCTTTTACTCACCATCGAACTTGTGCCACCACAACAGGGGCTATATTGTGTAAGCCGCCCATTTTAAAATGCTCATTTCGCGTGCGTCAGGTCCTCTGCCATTGGCCACTCAGATATAGCGCGGCGTTCAAGCATCTGTTGAAAGCGACCCGGCCATTCGGGGGTTGGCCACGGGACCTCACCGTTGGGTGCCATTGACAGCGATATGCAGCAACCGGTGATGCTCATCGCAGCGCTCTGTCAACGACAGGCGACGGTACCCGCCCATTGGCTGCCATTTGCTGCGAAATGCAGCCAACGGTGAGTTCTCGTCGCCTTCTACCCAATGGATAATCTCCTCTCTCCGAGGAGATTATCATCAACGCCACTGAACTTCTGCACACAGATGATGAACTTTCCTCAGCAATCGGAAAAATTGTTTTCCATACTATTACTCTGGTGTTACTGGAGCTTTACAACCTTATCTCGGTCCCGCCCATGAACTAGTTTCACGACACCTCCAGAAGTATGCCGATGTCAGTCGGCAACCCTGAACGAAATGAGCCAGCTCTATTGAATAATGCAAATAGCATAGTATTCCAGCCATGCAGGGAAGATTGCTTCAATATAATTACTCGGAAGCGCCCAATAAAACCTTCAAACCAATAAAATTCTGTCCAGAAAATAAAACAGGAGTAAAGCTGCTAAAAGATAGTTCTACACATCTTCGTCGGGTATGTTTATTTGTACATCCGTGTAGTTTTCGTGCAGTTTATTTGCTCATTGCACAAAATTTGCCGATCCTTCGTACGCTATGTTCCCATCTTATCGGGTGTCATTTAGCTGCGCAGTATCGCAAGCCCGTCAGCGATCTATATAAGCTTTCTGTACTTAGAGTAAATCGAACTGCCACGGCCAAAAAGGTTTTCACTAGTAGTATTGCTATGCCATGGCTTGATACAAGTATGTAAAATGGCATAGGCCAATGGCGTACTGTACTGCAACTCTCTAGTTAAGGCCACGAAGCTTTTTTAGCTGCATTTTGTTGATGCAAGCGATTATGCTGGTGGAGGCGGAGATCTTAATCACAGGATATCCACAAGGTTATCGGTTGTCGTCTAGCGAAACGTGCTTTTTCTTTTGTAAAATTTTTCTCACCTCAAAAAGTGTCGGCGAAATACCGATGACAAATGGCTGTGGCCCATAATATGCAACAGTAACTTCTTGCTCGTAGATTTTGGAAGTGATTTCTTGCATATAGTTGAAAAGTTCTGCAAGTAAACAAAAAATAAATCAGTGAGCTGTACTGTTGGCTTCTTGTTGCCCTACACACGTTGATTCATAAAGTTTTGCAGTCAATGCTACTTTTAGTGCTCGCGTACTAAAATCCTCCATCTCAGATTTACAAGACGTTCATCGGTCTGAAACCTCTCTCCGTGACCTTGAGGTTGCTCGGGAAGAGCAACCTGAGTCTCACAAACCGACCCGTTGGCAGCACCTGGCATCGCAGGGCAGTGACGCATCGCTGAATCGCTGCGCCATCCCACCAGGAGTAGTACAAGGACTATCAGGGATCTATGCATGTAAAGTACAGAATGACCAATTCCTTATGTATAGTCCATCAACGTTATGGCGTCATACCCTTAAGGCGGAGCTTAAGTCTGATGTTGCTGATAGTTGTGGGGAACCTGCTTGACCTTGAAAACCGAGCCTCGAACCGAAACCGAAGTTCGAGCGCACCTAATCCGCATTTGGCTTAACCACCCTAAATAGTCCACCGTTGTTTTTTTGTTTCTGACACCGTTAAGTTATGGCATTTTATTATGTTTATCCACCTACGCCGTGGCAAGAACAGAAAAGCTGGGAAAATATTATATTTCAGGCTTAATCACATGAGTTTTACAGCCACTTCGCGCGAACATAATTAATAATATGAATCTTTCTGAACTTCTTGCATTTAAGATACAATATGTCGTACTGTTATCTCAGTAAGTTGCGAGTTGAAGTCAAACATGTGTGAGAAAGCCTTTGATGGATCACACATAAACAATCATTTAGCTCTTTCCGTACCGCGCCCATTCACCCTCGTTAACCCACTGGCAATGGATACCAACGCCAGTTTGAAACGCTTCCGCGCCGTTCTCGAACAGTCTGATCCATCTGCCTTGATGCTAGAAAACTGCAGTCTAATTTTTGTCTTCAGTCTGTCTTTTTTCTACGTGGCGGTGATTACTCAGCTGCCCGCGAAAACAGCACAGCGTATAAGTTGAGTATTGCCGCCTCGGGCATTGTGGCACGGGCCCTGAAATGCGGTGAATCTCGAGATTCAGTTTCGTCCGCGGTTGACTTTGTCGACGTTGTATGCGGAAGTGGCTCTGCGGATGTTGTCCCAACATCCGACTTTAGCTCAGAAGGCGAAGGTCTGAGGAACCCGCTGAGAATGTCGCTGGCAGCGTATCGGTTAGCTTCATACTGGTGCCCGTTTTGCTGAATTCAGCGCCCATTTTGAAAAGGGCATTGATGCTGGCGATGTTTTTATTTTTGTCTCATTTGTAAAGTTTCACCATCATGTGGTCAAGATCATTTCACTGCGAAGCGTTCGCTTGTCTGTTACGCCCAATAATGTGCCAAACTACAGGGTCTAAAGTGATTCCTTCCTTGAGTATTTGCTATTGGACATGAATACATTTCGTAGCTTGCGAAGTTTCTCTATTTTTTTCCTCTTTATACACGAGCTTATGTATACAGGCTTTGTTGAAATTTTATCTCAGCAGATTGATTTCGCAAAAAGAATTAGAAATTAAGACATGAAACACTATATAAGAGCTCATACTAATAAAAACTATGTTCAATGACTTCATTCTGATGTGTTGCATTAAATTTATACCTCAGTAAAATTAATCGAAAACCGAAAGAAAACGGTCATTTTTCCCCGGCAGGGACAGCGACTCAAATTTTTGACAAATGGAAAGACGTGAACATAATACTGCTGTGTTCAGTATAATGGTGGTCACAACTGTGTGGGAGTCTAAGAATAATCTACACATCAAGTTATATGCGCCGATACACGACCGGAAATCTTTTTCACGGAGGCTTGATTTTATCCACCTTGTAATTCCTCAGTATAGCATATTTAATATGTCTTAAAATGGATATAAAAAAGCCTCTAGTGGTAGGTAGTATTCAAACTTTTTTCAGGAAACTTTGCGAGTGGGTTTGTCTTTTGTCTGCTTGCGCTGTTATTTTCCTCGGCATAGATTTAAATCGACTTTCTTTCCAACGACATTCCATCACTGGAAAATCTCTCACAACATAAAGTCGTCCCTCTTCCTTCGTCTTTCTCTATTAGCTTGAATTATTCGATGTCAAACCTCTATTTTAGTGTGTAAATTGATTGTTTCGTCGGGAAGGTGTTTGAAGAGTTGGCTTTTCTCTTCGTTATTGCTTTTATGTCATTGCTAGCATATTCCTGAGCTTCCATATTCAGCATGTATGTTATTGTATAAGGTGCCTGAAAAAAAGCATTGTTGAAATTTCGGCTTCTTTAGTGTATGTACCACTGTGTATCTATGCATAATGTACGCAGTGTGTATGTATGCATTTCTACCACTGTTTTCTATTTTTCTGGATACCCCTTCTCCTGAAATAAAGCCATCATGCGTCGTGCATGTGTGTTTTTGATGTGTCGGAAATATTGGGAGCTTTCTTTTTTTTCTGCTGAGATTTTCCTGGGATGTGAATTGTTGATGAAATACTGTGCATTTTTATGCTCTGTTTGCACATTTGAATCTATTCTATAATATTGTTGGACGCACATACGCCAAACGTGGAGAGTTTAGACTGAAGGCACCCAGATGACTGTTGTCCCTAATGCCTTTTTTATCACGGCTGTCCTATGTAAACAGCTTGTCTCGTTACTGGTGCATATTATTGATGAATAGTTTTCTAAAATCTGGCTTTTGCCGTGAAGCGCTTGAGCTCTCTCTCCCCCCCATATGCTTTCCATCGCAGTCACAGGAACTCTTTGCGCGAGAAGTCGCAAAGAAACTGCATTCAGCTTCTTTACTGCTGTTAACTTCATATTGACAGCGGTTCAATAACTTCTTTGCGCTCTTATACTGTGCCTCATGCTGTGCCCAGGCAGACATACTTCTGTCTTTTCACTCTTTTATAACTGCTTAGGGATTTGATTACTTAGATCTCGAATACATAATCCTCAAAAGCCATGCATATTTGGAAATTGGAATACATGGCGAAACATTTCGTGACCTCGCCTTTCCCAGAGACGAAGATATGCGACACAAGGCTGCATTTTGACTTGCAACAATCTGGACCATGTAACAACTCCCCGACGTTGAGAACTTCGCTATTTCCTCCTACAAAATTTACACCGTACAAGGCTCTACTGTTTAGTGTTGATAAATTATCTGAGAGATACCTAGTATTTTAATGTGAAAGCATTACTAATCCCATTACGAGAAAAGCCGGCAGCGCGCGTGTGTGTATACTTGGAGATGGTACAGGAAATCACAGCGATGGCAATAAAAATAGGGCGACGTCATCAAGCTGCCGTATGGCGCATAGAGGAAGCCGAACACCGCCCCTTCAGAAAATCCTGTACATGTCGTTCGTCTATATATATTCGCCACTGGCCTACCACCATGTCGCGCCAGTTTTCCCGACAACATTCGTACCAATATTGTGACGCAATCGTTTGTCGTACAGCGTTCCGGGTGGTGTCATAAGATTTCTCGTTGATTATATCTTACACGTGCTACTCAAGTTCTCAAGTTGTAGGCTAGCTTGTGGCAGGCATTCGAACCGACGGCATATGCACCTTCAATGATACGCCTTCCCAGACTCTTTATCCCGTCCCTTAAAGACGCGGTTGAGGTGTCCACCGAGATGTGAGACAGTTACTGCACCACTTGCTTTCCTCGAAAAACAATTTTCATATCAAAATTGTGATGCAAAGGTTTGTCGTACACTGTTCCGAGTGGTGTTATACGCCCGTGTGTGTGTGTGTGGGGGGGGGGGGGGTGCCAGCGCACTCAGGGATAATTCTTTCGCAATCCCACACGTAAGCAACTCTTAAGTGTCACTGCCAAATTTGTTATTTCGAGCACCAGTGCGTTTCACCATCAGCAGAACGTTAGGAAAACAGACGTTGTGTGCCCATTTATACCTGTGTCGTGGCAAAAAAAGAATGGCTGGGGCTTCACTGCGGCTAGGCCTGGATATACAAGCGAAAGCTTTACGCGTGCACTGCACGCAGGCTCCTCGGCGCTCTCCCCCATAGCGTCTGTGCGCGCATGCTCCGGAGCGCCAGCTCATTCTTCCTCAGTCTCTGACGCTAGCTTCGCGCGCTTGGAATTCCGGACCCTGTCCAATGAAGCAGCTCGCCGTGCGATAACCGCGGGTTGGCCAGACGCTGCTTTCTGGCGACGGCTCAAAGCTTTCCGCTCCCGCGCAACGCTCAGAGAAGACGGCCCGGCCTCGCTCTCATGCATGGCCAAGCTCGGACTGACTAGTCCAGCGTTGCGCTGCTCTCATCCAGGCGCGGGGCGAGTAACGTATTAAGGCGGCGACCCAGCTGCAGAGGGCGCATGCGCCAAGCCGGTGGCAGTGGCAGTGGCGGCGGCGCAGCTCCGGTCAAATGAATGTCGTACTGCGGCCCACGGTGAAATCAGCGCCGCAGGCAAGTTAAGCTTTCGCTTGAAAAACTGAATACCTAGGCTCAAATTTATTTTACTCCAAGAAAAGCTCTACGCAAACCTGAAAAAAATACAGGAACATGTAAGGAGTGATGTTTTCATTTTCAAGAAATCAAAACCCATCAGGAAGTTTTTTGCATGAGGCCACATTAGGCAATAAAACGAGACAAAATAATTTTTTTTTTCTGTATGCTATCACATATTATTACCGAAATATCGTAAATATCGGAAGAAGGAAGTGCTCCATTCTCAAGATCTTGATTTTTGCAACTTTTTCTGCAATCGTATTCTGCAGAGCTCCATGCTTTAAAGGCCTGTCAGGTGACCAAAATATTGATTTGTTTAAAAAAATATTTTGAACGTGAAGCATTCCCCTTAGATTAAAAAGTACGAACTTCCAGTCGAATCCGAGCGGCACGCCTGGGATGCTGCAGGTGGAATGATGCTTTTTTTTAACTTTTCATGCTGCTATAAATTTTGTTTGTTAATTTTATGCGACAAATCTTAGTTTCGTTTTGTTAGTGTGGTAGTGGTTTCCTGTGTATCTACTTCAGTTGTAATAGCAGTGTTTTCGTGAGGTTATTCTTCGTCAACATTAACGCCCAAAGGAAAAAAAAAACGTCACGAGAAGCCTCCCCTAAAATGATCTGCAATTGAATGAACGTAGTGTAGAGGTTTATTAAATGAAAATGTCTGTTTTAGGGATGGCGAGACCTAAACGCCTGAAAGTGTGTTTCATTATTTCCTCGTTGGGTGGCGATGGACTGTTTGAAGAGTTGGCGTAAAAAACATGGGCACTGTTGTAACGTCCGTGTTGATGTCATGCAATGGAAATTGCACAAGTTGTTTTTTTCGATGCTGTGCGAAAATTTCGATGGCAGATGAGATGGTGTTACCACTGTCGAAGTTGTATTACCACCAAGTGTGAACTGCGAGCTTATTATGAAAGAAACTAAAAGCCGTCATCAGGATGTGAAAAAAAAGAAAAAGCCCGTTTCAGCAATGTCACAACAGTGCTCTGTGGAAAAGAGAGGAGTACTCAGATTCACCAATATTAACTTTGTGAATAGCTGAAACTCATCTTGGGACTGCTTTTACTTTCATTTTTTTACAGTGATTACATCTACGAATCGCAGCAGTAGCCTTTAATCTGAAATGTACGCTACACTCGCCTAGTTTAGGGCTAAGGGACATAAGGTATTTCCGGCTCAGAACGTTAATAGTAGCAGTAGTAAAGCTTAATGTAGCCTGATGTGCGAGCTCACGATGCCGATAGGACACAACAGTGCGAGGATTATAAATAGTGCGCGTGCTAAAGAGATGTGAAGCAGGACGGTGCTACTTGAGGCATTTCAACGTCAGCTATGTGGCAGCATATTCACCTTTGCGTGTTCGGCTTGCGACCCACTCTTGAAGACACAGCGTATTTCAGTGGTGCCCGTACGCGTAACCGCCTCATTCATCAGCAACTTCATTGTGAGTCGTGTTGAAGTGACCAATTACCGCTGAAATTCGCACCGTCGCCAATGATTGCTGGCAATCTTTTTTTTTTAGAATCACTGCATTGTCAACAAGCGTGCAAGAGGTGAGCGTTACTGAAGATTGTTCAATAAATTTTCATGAATGGTTTCAGAATGAATGGCAGCGATATCTGTTCGACCACTGCTATTACGCTTTCATCCCCACAATTATCATAAATTCTGGATAAGCGCATTTTTCAACAGGAAATAGTTTATGAACGAAATTTTCCATATATGACAAGATTTCAGTGTAAAAATCAATATATACACAGATCTCCCTTCAACAGGCTTGCGGTTTTTGCTACTAGCATTTTTGCTATCGTCAAAAACGTTCCCCATTGGTTCTTTAAGGCGGTTAACTCGACGCAAGCGATGGACTTACTACAAAAGAAAGATTTTGCTGCGTGCCTCAGAAATGGGCCATATTTCCATAACACTGCCTTGCAATATTTCACAGTTGCTTCCTAATTAAACTCGATGTCAACGAATGCAGACCGCCTTGCAGCCGCATTTACCTTGTACTCAAAGGAATGAATTGAGGCGATGAAGGCATGTAAGGGAGTACTTCAGTTTCAAGTATAAACTTTTGAATCGTCAGCATCCGAGTCACACATTGCTTGGGGGGGGGGGTCAGGGCAACAGTGCTGCGTTGTAAAAAGGTTTTATGGTTTATAACCACTTAACGTCCCAAAGCGACTCAGGCTATGAGGAACGCCGTAGTGAAGGGCTTCGGAAATTTCGACCACCTGGGGTTGTTTAACGTGCACTGACATCGCGCAGTACACGGGCCTCTAGAATTTCGCCTCCATCGAAAGTCGACCCCCGCGGCAGGGATCGAACCCGCGTGTTTCGGGTCAGCAGCCGAGCGTCGTACCAATGAGCCACCGCGGCGGCTTCTGCTGTGGAAAGGACAATGAACGGTATGGAATAACATTAAAACGCTCTGCAAACATTTACGTTCTAACGAAATCTTTTTGTGCGAGTAAGCTTGTGATTCCCTCTATTTTCTAATAGGTCCTGGTATGAAAGTTAAGATTCTTTGTAACTGTGTGCTGCATTGATATCCTAAGTGCGGGAAATAAGGAAACGGCTATTCGTAAACTTGCTACAGGCATGGAGGCAATGTTAAGCACATTAATTCGGGCCCGCTTGTTGTTCTTGTCTCGAAGCGCGAACTGCCAACCCTTCGAAAGAGTCACCTAGCAGAATTTTAGCGATGCAGTTAGCTCTCACGTGTGCCTCCACTCTGATGTTTTCAGTGCGGCGAAGCCTTTAATGCGTTGTTATTATCAGCGTTCATAACTTCAAAACCCCGAAAAGACGGTCGTAGCCTGGGGCTAGGCCTGACCACTACTCCGGATGGTGTCTAAAAATTTAACTTTGGCTGCGTTAACGGATACTCAAGTTAAGAGCAAAGCGCTTTAACAAACGTGCGGTCATTTCTAAACTCTCAAGTTTCCACGTGAAAACGAAGTTTTTGACGTGAAAATTACGTACGCACTTGCTCGACAAAATGCAGTAATACACTATTTTAACGCAAAAAAAAGCCATGAAACTAAATTTAAGGAAGAAAATGCTGTATTCGTCAGCTGAGATTCACCAAACAAAGCGATTCGAAACGCTCTCTTGAAGAGATGCCTCAGAAGACAGTAAAAACAACTCTTAAAGAGAAGAGGCCGCTCTCGCTTAGCTGCGGATCAAGTTTAGATTTTATACATAACAGTGTAAGCAATCTGGACAAAAAAAAAATTTAAGACCAGGATTTTAACGTATTGAAACAGTCGTTTCTTGCAAATTTCCGCGCTTTACAAACGAGAAAAGCAGAGGACCGGAATAGGCTCGACTATTCAAGAGATTTTGTTTGGTGTCATAGTTTATTTCGGAAGCTCGTTATGCGTCGTATAAAGTCATTTCAGATAGAATCGTTACGAAAGCTGTACTCCATTGCCATTCAGGTGCTCAGCACGGTACTCACTTGCTGTGATGGGAAGGTGCCTATCCATTCGTCGTAGTGCTGTCCAAGTGTCGAGAAAGAGAGAGAAGGGCCAGCGTTCCTCTACATGCGGTAAGTGCCGGAGGTAGTAGTACATTCTAAACCATTTCAGCGCTTGCTTACCGATGAAGAAAATGATTGTCACCAATGCAATCAAGGCTGCGAGTTTTGTGGCTATAAGTACGTATTGCATGACTGGTTAGAAACTAAAGTTTTTTTCTTATTTTGAGCTTCAAAACTGTCTAGCGAGAGTCTTCAAAAAGCAGCCTTAATTGAGAGCTAAACGCTGGACACCGAAAACTAAGAGAGAGAACCCTTCTTGACGCAGTGCCCGGCGAAGAATGGTAGGTCGGCTGTGGCGCAGAACCTCGCTAACGGACGGGCGAACTCCTCCGGAACGAACAACGCCTATGAAACAAGGCCGGTCGCAATGTCGCCGCATATTAGACTGGAAGCCGACTCTTCCGCGATTCTCAACACAATTGATACTTGGCGTGTGTTCACTCGTCCGTGAATGTCCTGCCTCTGCGTCATCATGTATTTGCACAGCTATTTCTCCGCCAGCAACGTCGCCATCCTGACCGCCAGCCTTTATGTTGTTTTTCCTAAATTAGCCAGATTTTCCTTCACGGTGATCTCAGAAACTCACGCTAGGGCACTTAAGGAGTGCCTCGAGGTGCGTGTCTTGCCCTTTCAGCTCTGCTATCCTTCTCATTCGCAAAACTGATTTCAACGCTATCGTAACTTGCGCCATAACCTCAACAAAATGGATTGTGTATTCAAACTGGCGCGCAGAGGCATTTATGTGTATAAGCAAAAAAAAAACTAATTTATCGCGCAATTTTATATATAGCTTACGAAACTTCTGCGAACTTCACCGCGGTTTTGTTATTATATTAGGTGCAATAACGATCTCAACAACTGGATTCGATCCCAGCCGCGGCGGTCGAATTCCGATGGAGGCAAAATTCTAGAGGCCCGTGTACTGTGCGATGTCAGTGCACGTTAAAGAACCCGAGGCGGTCGAATTTCCCGGAGCACTTCACTACGGCTTCCCTCATAGCCTGAGCCGCTTTCGGATGTTAAACCCACAAAAACCAAATCATCAACAAGAAATGTTTTCTTACACACTATTATATACACCATGAGATGCATACCGAACATGATTTTGCCACTTATATATTCTATTTCGCGTTGCGCATGGCACAACTGAGATCACATGTGGATGTGGAATGGCAAATTGAAAACGGCGAACTTCGGAAGAAAACGCTTAGCGGAATTCTTGGAATATAAATGTTTTCTTTTTTGCCACCGCGGTGCTGGCCCGAAAGACGAGGGTTCGATCCCGGCCACGGCGGTCGAATTTCGATGGAGGCCAAATTCTAGAGGCCCGTGTAGTGTGCGATGTCAGTGCGCGTTAAAGAACCCCAGGTGGCCGAAATTCCTGGAGCCCTTCACTACGGCGTCTCTCATAGCCTGAGTCGCTTTGGGACGTTAAACCCCCATAAACCATAAACCAAATCATAAATGTATTTTTATTTTCGAAGAGATAACATTCTGTCAGTGCAGAATTATTTTTGAAGACATTTTTATTTCTAGTGTTTTCAAGAACCAGCACTTGATAGCTCATTTTTTTGTATAAAGAGTTTACACAGATGAAATTTTTGTCAAATATGTCGTTTCGCACATTCTCATTCGGCGTCAGTGCATCCTTCTTTGATCCTCCGGAGCCCAACTCGTAGTAATATGTCATTGATGACAAAATACTTTGCGTAACTTTGCTTTACTGGCTGACATGTTTCAGAGGTTGGTATTTATAAAGGACGATTGCATTCGAGACAATCCTCTTTCACATTTGAAAAAGTGTCCTGTTCTTATATTGTGAATTCTGTACAGCCAGTTAAAACAGGCTAATACAATGAGTTCTGTCGATGCACATACAGTGATGCCGTAGTGTCACGTAGATTTTTCAATTACAATTCCGCGAGATAAAAAAAATACAATATTATTAAATAATGTAAAACTTCCGCGAGTTTAAGTTCGTGTCTCTGAAGTGTCAGAGCATCCTAATGCACTGCTGACTCGGCGCATCCGCTGTGTGGATTGTTCCCCGTGACGTTATCAAAGGCGGTTCCATTAGCTTTGAAATAAATCTACGACGACCACTGTGAGAGAAAGAGACATCAGAATTTTGTCTTTATTCAGAGACTTGATATCATTACAGCCGGTCAGTGCGTATGGTCTTGCGAAGCTTCGGTGCGTGCTCCCACTTTAAGCCCCTGACATGGCTTGAGCACACTTCCAAGTTCCAAATGGCCGCCGCGGTGGATGAGTGGTTATGGCGCTCGGCTGCTGGCCCGAAAGACGCGGGTTCGATCCCGGCCGCGGCGGTCGAGTTTCGATGGAGGCGAAATTCTAGAGGCCCGTGCGCTGTGCGATGTCAGTGCACGTTAAAGAAACCCAGGTGGTCGAAATTTCCGGAGCCCTTCACTACGGCGTCTCTCATAGCCTGAGTCGCTTTGGGACGTAAAACCCCCATAAACCATAAACCAAACCAAGTTCCGAATGAAGTTCCTTCTCTTGAATTTAGGATTTGATTTCGAAATGGCGTATAACTTCGCCGCCGCAGCGGTGGCCGAGTGGTTGAGCATCCACCTCACATGCGGAAGGTGCGGGGTTCGATCCCCACTGCCGCCCGGTACCCAGCGGTGATATAACGGATACAAGCTTCCCCTTGGCCCGGTTCTGGGCTTATCAGGGGTGAAATGCTTGAAAAACGGGTCTTTGACCCCACCTGGAGTTAATCGAAGATACCCTGCACTATGGCGCTCTTTGGCCATAGATGCCCTTGCGCCGTGAAAATCCATCATCATCATAATTTGGGCGACGACCACCTTTGCGTCTTGCAGGGCGAAGCGCTGACCTGGAAACACGTGTCATGATTGAGTAGGCATATAAGAAGATGGAAATAAGAGCAAATTCTGTAGGAGCACGCGGCCTTGTTTTGTGGCAGCAGTGAAACCAAATTCTTGCAAATCATGGGCTATTGCGCGAGAGCCCCATAAGGAAACAAATTGGCTTCAGGTTGTTTGCCATCCAGCCGCTTGCAAAGAAGTTCCACCCGTGATCTGCTCAATGTCTCACTTTTTACGATGCTTACCTGCTGTTACGCGCTCAAGCAATCAAGCTGTTTACAGGAAGACGTGAAGCACGTTAAATAAGATTATCGCGTGATGTTCTGTGCATAATCTGCTTCGCTCCAGCTATCTTTCGTGCATTGTTCGGAGTGTGGCTTGTCTATACTAGCAGTTTTCTTCGTTCCGATTTTTTTTTTTTTGCGACCAGGAACTTATAGTTTCGCTCAGGCTATTGTTGGCGTCCAAGGCCGTGGCATAAAAGTAGTGCGTAACTATGCTGTTTTTCGCTCCGCCAAAGAAAGGCATGCAGGCGTACGGGTGCAGGCAGGTGGCGTTGTTCAGAAATCGTTTTGGTGTGAAACTACCTAGATTGTTGGGAAAGCGAGAAGGCCGATGCAGAAAATAAACGTGGATCATAACGATTGCTCCTTTCGCTATTGCTGCGAATATTTGCAGTGTTTGTTCGTTTTTGAAATCTGCCGCCACACCACTTTATCGCTTTGTTTGCGACGCAACACGCGACTAGATTTATCTCGATTGATCGCAGCCAGGCAGAGCTGATTCTACGTTGTTCCGGAATGTTCTAGTAAATTTGCATGCTTTATCTCGAAAGTTCGCTATCAGCTTTAAATTGAGCACTGCCGACAGCGGCGGGCATTCTGTTGGACGACCGCCGAGCACGCTTGTCACTTCGCCGCCGCCTTGTGATTCAGTCCATTTTGGGTGCAAGTCAGCCCAATAAACAGTTTTCTTTTAGGAGACCCTTTTGTCCGTCTTCATCGCTGCCTCGACTGCCGTCACCACTACGTGACATCTGGTGGAGGTGCTGGGTTGCCTTCCATGTTCCGGGCGCCCCCTTCAAGTCTTGAAGCCAGCCCTCAGCGTTTCGCACTCGAGGACGAGCCAGCAGATCAGCGAGCCAGCCGACGTCTCCAGGGAGACGAGCCTGAGTTCGGGAAACTACCGGACCGCACCAGACAGCGAAAAGGCGCTGCTACGAGCACCGCAACCCCGCCGAAGATGTCGACACCTATCATACTGCAGCAGCCGCCCGTGCAGCCAACTTTCAATGGATCCCTAGGCGAAGACCCTGAAGAATGGTTGGACCAATTTGAGCTCGTGGCGTCATTCAACAAATGGGATGATGGGGCAAAAATTGGACACGTGTTTTTCTCATTGGATGGCTCCGCACGCACGTGGTACGAAAACTACGAGTCGTCCCTTACGACATGGGAGCTATTCAAGAGACAACTATTGAAGGTATTCACCTGTGTCGTGAGGAAAGAGCCGAACGACTCCTCGAGTCCAGGATCCAGTTTTCGAATGAGCCCGTCCGCGGTTACGTCGAGGAGATGAAGCGCCTATTTCGCAGCGCCGACCTCGAGATGACCGAGGAAAAGAAAGTTCAGTTTTTAAAGCGTGACGCAAACGAACAACTATTCGGCAACCTCGTACGTCAGCCGCCAAAAACAGTCTAGGAATTCATGCAAGAAGCCTGCACGATTCAGAAGACCCTCGACGTCCGAGCTCGGCAGTACAATCGCACTTCCTCTGCCTGTGCAATCCGTTAGGACACGAGGCAACCACCAGCGGCAGCTTGCGGGAAGTTATACGCGAAACCGTCCGAGAGGAGCTACGCCGATTACTGCCACCCTCCCCACAGCCACAATCAACGACTCTGATGGATGTGGTACGGGAAGAAGTGCAACAGGCACTTGGCACCCCGACGGCCACAGAACCCCAGGCCATGACCTACGCCGCTGCAGTAAGGACTGCTCAGCCCCACCGACAACCCCTACGTCCTCCCCGAGATGAGCCACTTGTTCCACAACGCCGCCACCCAGCCCCTGCCCGCCCAGCCTATGACCGACGCTCAAGCCCCAGGAAATGCGACGCCTGGACGACTTCCGACAACCGGCCGTTGTGCTTCCATTGCGGTGAGGCCGGCCATATTATTCGTCACTGCCTGTACCGACGGATCGGTCTTCGAGCATTTGCCGTTAACGTCCCACGGCTACGCTTCGGACAACGTCCGCAGGAAATCGACGAGTACCTGCGTCGAGAGGAGTACACGCCGAACCGCTTTTCGCGCTCACCACCACCGTCAACCTCGCGCTTTGCGTCGCCACGCCGCAGCTACGCAGCCGCGGTACGAGGAAGGTCTCCCAGCCCACGTAGGGGAAACTAAAGGCAGCAACCTCTGGAGGTGAGGTTGATCACGAGCGAAACGCCGAAGATCCTCCACCGACCACGCCCCATGAAGACGCTGCACCCGCGACGCCGCATGAAGAACCTACTGTCGCAGCACCGATGTCGCACAAAATTACAATCCCGACCACGACGCAAACTGCCTTCAAAACGACGACGCCACTCAGAAATACTTCGACCACACGCCACAACCGCGACTCGCATACGCGACGAAGCCGTGACCCGACGCCGAGAGCGAAATGCAATGCAAGAGCCAGGACCTCCGACTTAGAAGTGACTATCGACGGCCGGAAACTTACCGCTCTAGTCGACACAGGAGCCGATTACTCGGTGATGAATCGAACATTCGCTGCGCAGCTGAAAATAGTCACAACGGCTTGGGACGGCCCACAAATTCGCACCGCAGGGGGCCACCTCATTACGCCATCCGGACGATGCACAGCGCGAGTGACTGTCAAAGGACATACCTATCTTGCGACCTTTGTTGTGCTACCGCAATGCTTTTGCGAAGTGATCTTGTGTATGTATTTCCTTAATGAGCATCAGGCGATCATCGACCTGCGATCCAAGCTGATCACGCTTTCGACGGACGAAGCCATCGCTTCGATGAAAACTCGGGAAAATCACGTTGCCCTGAGTGTCCTGGAGGAAGAAGTGAGTCCCACCCCGATCAAGCGTTATCGTGACCGTAGGCGCCACGAAAGCCATTAACGCTGAAGCCATCATCGAGGGGAACATGCAGTTGCTTCTAGACCAAGGAATCAGCATCGCAAGAGGCATTGCACATTTCCGCAATGGCCAGGCCGAAGTACTGCTGACTAACGTCAGCGAAGAATACCGGCACATTAACAGAGGAACGACGATTGCTTTCTTCGACGAAATATCCTACGTACGAGACTCCTTCGCCCTCTCCGACCCCTCCGCAGAAGATTCGCCTGACCAAGAGAACTCGCCCACTTTCGACATCAACCCAGCCCTGCACCGGAACAGACAAGACCAGATCCGCAGTCTGCTTGAAAGCTACAGTGAGTGTTTTTCGACATCGCCGAAGGTGCGACAAACGCCAAGTGCCAAGCATCGCATTATAACGGACAAACACGTCCGACCTCTCCGTCAAAGCCCCTACCGTGTGTCACCGCGAGAACGACAAGCTATCCGGGACCATGTCGAAGAAATGCTTCGCGACGACGTCATCCAGCTTTCAAACAGCCATTGGGCGGCACCGGTTGTTCTAGTGAGAAAGCAAGACGGCGCACTTCGCTTCTGCGTGGATTACCGCCGCTTGAACAACATAACAAAGAAGGACGTCTACCCCTTCCCCCGCATCGACGACACACTGGACCACCTCTGCAACGCCAAATATTTCTAATCGATGTACTTCAAGAGCGGTTACTGGCAAATTGAGTTCGACGGAAGAGATCGCGAGAAGACAGCATTCATCACTCCGAATGGGCTGTCTGAGTTCAAGGTGATGCCATTTGGTCCCTGTTCCGCACCAGCGACGTTTCAGCGAGTAATGGATACAGTGCTGGCAGGCCTGAAGTAGCACATTTGTCTGGTATATTTAGATGACGTCGTTGTCTTCGCCTCAAACTTTGAAGAGCATCTCAGAAGACTTCGAACAGTACTGGACGCCATCAAGTCGTCTGGCCTAACCTTGAAAGCAGAGAAATGCCACTTTGCATACGAAGAGCTGCTGTTTCTGGGGCACATCGTTAGTAAGGAGGGAGTCCGCCCAGACCCGCAGAAAACAGCTGCTATTGAACAGTTTCCACCGCAGGCCGATAAGAAGCAGTGCGCAACTTTCTCGGACTGTGCGCATATTACCGACGATTTGTGAAAAACTTTTCGCGCATCGCCGAGCCCCTGACCCAACTGACGAAGGCATACGTGCCGTTTAAATGGGAAGCGCCGCAAGCAGAAGCCTTCAAGGAACTTCAGCGTCGTTTACAGTTCCCTCAGATCCTCGCGCACTTTGATGAAAACGCCGATACTGAAGTTCATACCGACGCAAGCAGCGTGGGCCTAGGCGCCGTCCTCGTTCAAAAAAGCGACAGGTGGAAAAAGTCATCGCATACGCTAGCCATTCCCTTTCCAAGGCCGAGGCTAACTATTCGACAACTGAGAAGTGCCTTGTCATCATCTGGGCTACGTCGAAATTCCGCCCCTACCTGTACGGACGACCGTTCAAGGTGGTCGGCGACCACCACGCGCTGTGCTGGCTTGCCAATTTGAAGGATGAAGGTCCCCTCTGGCCGACTCGCTCGATGGAGTCTGGGTCTCCAGGAGTTTGACGTCACCGTCGTTTACAAGTGCGGACGCAAGCACTCTGACGCCGATTGCCTCTCACGAGCCCCTGTAGATACACCGCCACCGGACGACGATGAGGACGCCTTCCTGGGACCCATCAGCCCCAGCTCTTTCGCTCAGCAGCAACGCTCGGACCCCGACCTCAAACGCCTCATCGAGTGCCTGGAAGGCAAGGTTTCTTCACCCCCCGCTTCATTCAAGCGAGGACTGTCTTCCTTCTGGGTGCAGAATGAGGTCCTCGTGAGGAAGAACTTTGCAACGAGCAAAACAGCCTACCCCCTTGTTATACCTGCTTGTCACCGCGAAGAATTTCTACAGGCTTCACACGACGAGCCTACAGCTGGACATCTCGAGTTTATTCGCACCCTCCGCCGCATTGAAGACAAGTATTACTAGCCCCGACTGTCTGCCGATGTCGCACACTATGTGAAAACCTGCCAAGATTCTCAGCGACGAAAGACCCCTCCCACACGACCAGCATGATTTCTGAAACCCATTGAACCTCCCTCAAGGCCCTTTCAGCAGATCGGCATGGACTTGCTTGGCCCTTTTCCAATGTTAACATCTGGAAATAAGTGGATCATCATAGCGACCGACTACCTGACCCGCTACGCCGAGGCAAAAGCCCTACCGAACGGAACAGCAGCAGAAGTCGCCAAATTTTTCGTGGAGTACATTCTTCTCCGACACGACGTCCCCGATGTGCTCATCACGGACAGAGGAACAGCATTCACGGCGGAACTAAAGCAAGCCATCCTGCGTTACAGCCGAACGAGCCACCGGAGGACAACTACATACCATCCGCAGACCAACGGACTGACCGAGCGCTTGAACAAAACCATCGCCGATATGCCCGCCACGTATGTCGATGCCGAACACAAAACCTGGGATGTCATCCTTCCTTACGTCGTCTTCGCCTACAACACCGCAGTGCAGGAGATCACCCAGATGACACCTTTTAGACTCGTCCATGGCAGGGAGGCCACGACCACGCTAGACGCCATGCTGCCCAACGTTAAAGAAGACGAGAACGTCGACGTTGCCGCATACCTTCAACGCGCAGAAGAAGCTCGAAGGCTTGCCCGATCACGGATCAAAGATCAGCAGCGGTCCGACGCCACACGCTACAACCTACGAAGACTCAACGCGGAATACAAGCCAGGAGCCCAAATCTGGGTGTGGACGCCCATTCGCCGCCGTGGATAGAGTGAAAATATTTTGCGCCGTTATTTCGGCCCGTACAAGGTTCTTCGCGAGCTAGGTGAACTGGAATATGAAGTCATCCCTGACGCAATGACTGCATCCAAGCGACGCCGCGTACCACCAGAAGTTTCCCATGCATGTAGTCCGTCTGAAGCCGTATTATGCGCGCTAAAGGCCGCTGCACTTCCATGCTCTTTTTTCGCAAGATCCGTTTTTTTGCTCGTACTAGCCGCATTAGTTGTTTTAATGCATCGGGTCGATACTTCTTTGAGAGGGGAGTAATGCCGTGAATATTTGCAGTGTTTGTTCGTTTTTCAGATCTGCCGCCACACCACTTTATCGGTTTGTTCACGACGCAAGACGCGACTAGATTTGTCTCGACTGATCGCAGCCAGGCAGAGCTGATTCTACGTTGTTCCGCAATGTTCTAGTAACTTTGCACGCTTTATCTCGACAGTTCGCTATCAGCTTTAAATTGAGCACTGCCGACAGCGGCAGGCATTGTGTTCGACGACCGCCGAGCACGCTTGTCGCTTCACCGCCGCCGAGTGATCCAGTCCATTTTGGGTGCAAGTCAGCTCAATAAGCAGTTTTCTTTTAGAACACCCTTATGTCCGTCATCATCGCTGCTTCGACTGCCGTCATCACTACGTGACAGTATACTGCGACTTTGGTTTTCTTTTTTTCTTCGTCGTGTGCCGCTCTCTGTGCTTCGTCTGTCTGCCATTGACTGTGACATTAACTGTGGTGTGTAATTTGTTTCTTCTTTTGGGTCTTATTTTTGTTTTTACAGCTTTGATTTTTCATTTAAATTCTTTTTTTTTCTTTTGAGTACTTAGCTTCTTTTCCGGGCTCCCTCAATCTTTCTTTTATGTTGTTTTTACATTTTCTGAGAAGAACAATAAAAAGTTCAAATGGTATTATTGGGAGTTTTCCCTCTTAGCTTCCACATCCCAGCATTATTGACCGACTTAACTTGATATTCGTCATTTATTTTTTGCAATCTTACATAGCCCTCTCTCACTATACAGAGCCCTAATAACGTACTGCTTTATTTCATATGCGAAACATGCACTAGCTGCGACCAGCACCCCGCATACAACCCCCCCCCCCCCCCCCCCCCCGAAGCAATCACTGCCAGCAACCACTTATAGCTGTATTGAAAACATTCTCTGTGTCGCAGAGCATCGAGTTCCACGTCGTAGTATGCCGTAAATTGTAAGCTCCCACGTTCACTTGTTCTTCAGTAAGAATGCTAGCCAGGTGAATCTTTTTAGTCGACGCTGTCACTGGCTGAGAGGAGAAATAAACTTGGTGCCGCTCGCATTCTAATATGTTTGCTCCGTGGGAGCACAATAGGAGCGGGAGTTTTTATAAACCGCGAATTCATAGCTGAAGCAGAAAAGCCACAAACGGCGATTCCAAATGATGTCTTGGGCACTGGAACCTGTTTGCAGGAATGGTGAGGTAGGTCCCACGGTCACGTGGTCTAAGCCGCTTGGGCAGACAGGCAAAAAGGCATGCGTTGAATCCCCGTGGTGGTAGGAAGCCAAGCCTTTCGGCGTAATGCGCCCTGCAATTTGGACGAATGCTTTTGGGCAGATTCGCGGGCTCTGCCAAAATTGGCAGAGAAAAGAAACCTAGAAAAAGCTGTGCATCATTTGGTTTGAGAAGGCTAGATCTCCATGCGGGAAACAATGTCACCAGCCTTCGTAAAGGCGCCCGTTAAGCAAGCAAAAATGTCCTTGAGTCCAACTCTACGAAGGCCCTTGCACAAATGAGTGAAGATTTTATTTGTGCACACTTTTTGTACTTCTTATTCTCATGCCATGAGCACATGAAACGGCTGTTTAAAACTCGTTGATCAAAACACCTTACGTTTATGTATACAAGTATATCAGCATTGCTTTAAAAAAAAATAGCAGTACGAATTACCGTGAGTAACACGATCTCAATTTTAATACGCATGAATGAGGATCAAAAGTTAGGCAAGTTGGTAACTTGAGAGCACAGGTAATGGGAAAAAACGGGAACCAGACAAGGATAATGAATAGAAGTGGCGCGGAATCTCTTCTTAATGCATTGTCATATTTACGTTGTACCCATTAACTATGACTAATACAGCTGTTGTTGTTTACCAATATTCATGTCCTCTTCTATGCACTGTCCCATAAATGGAACACAAGGACAAACACTCAGTGTTGCCTAGAAGAGAGCGCGGAGAACAGATATCATTGTTCTACACAACGATTCACATGATCATACTTGTACTAAATAAGGAAATTTTTCGTGATTCGAAAGAAACTTTTATTTAAGATCTGAACTCTCTTTTTGATGCATGCTGCATGTGATTAGGATGCTGTTTTGTTTACTAAACAATACTATATTCCAAACAACAACATGATTTTAGTTTTTCACCTTTATAATGCAGCTTAGGTACCTGATCGTTCTCAGGTCGTCTACCATCACAGGCTAGTCTACATAGCCCCTAAAAGCCTTGTCCAGTTCGTCGTACCACGCAGGAGGTGCTTACGTTGCCAAAGAACAACCTATCAGCTGTTCCTGAACGCCCGCAAAAACTTAGCGAAGCGCTTTTGTGCCTAAAATAAATATTAAAACATTTGCATTATTAATCTCAGTTAATGAACTTAATGTGAAAGTGGAATATTAAAAATACTGTGAGGTGTGCAACACGACGGCAAACACTATATATGTCGTTGGTTGCATCCAGCTGCGTTGTTCCGCATTTCAAAACACTTGGTTCAATTTCCCCCCCCCCCCCCCCCCACCCCGTCATTTCTCTCTTCCAGTGGTATTTACTGCCTTAGTTGCGCAAAGAAGGTTTCAGAAGCAAGCAAAAGGAAACGAAAAAATTTGGTTGTGCGGAAAGTGAAGGCGAAGTGCGTGTTTCACCTCTAAGAGGAAACGGAAACCAGGTCGTGAGGGAACGTTGGAGGAAAGACTAAAAGGGGTGCAGTAGTGGACAGCTGGGGATGAATACCGACAACCTGGAGTTATTTTACCTGCGCTCGACAGCGCACGGGCGCCTTTTTGTGTTTCACTTCCATATAATTTTGAGGCCGGGATTTGATCCTTCAGCCTGGCACTGAGCAGCCGAACGCCGCCTCCACTTAGCTATTGTTCTTTTTAAAAATAAATGCGATCACACTAAGTCGGACCGAGCGGAGAGAGGCAGACTACGCGCGAGAGCTAACGCGACTTTCGTTTGCCCATAACCTCCGGTTTCTCGGAAAGCTAAGCGCGAGCGAGCGCACTCGCCTAAGTGCTACCGCGCATTTCCGCTCATGAACGCCTGAAAGCACGCCTGTCCTCTTTTATTGAAGTCCATATGCCGATGTTCTCATGTATTGTACTGGGCCTCCAAACGACGCCTGCGACTTTTGAAGCTCCGCCGCCAGGGCGCGCTTCGCGCGTGGCGTCTGGCTCGTTGCGACTGGCTCTGGGTGAGTCACGTAGCGCCATTTAGTGGCTCTTTGCCGTTGCAAATACAATGGTCGCCCGAAGCAGAATTCAGAAGAACATTGCGAACGTCGCAGCGAAAGCAGCAATCACGCATTCCCGCTCATAACTATCATGATAGTACTTGTGCCCGTCCTGCTTACGTGTGAGTTTTGACAACGAAGCTGTTCTTGGTCAAGGTTTACATGGCTTTCAGCGGTCAAGGCTTTCAGTGGCTGAAGAAAGCAAACGACGACTTTTGTTTTTGGCGTGGTGCGGCTCCTTAATGGTAGGCTGAGAGTGACACTATAACCCGCGTATAGAAGTATTAAACGTGTATACCTTGTAAGTGCGAGTATATAAACTCCGTGATTTATTCCACGAATTCACTTAAGTAAATCATTTCGAAACAGGGATTTGTACAAAGAACTAGCTGAAGTCAAGCAGTTAGAAACAGAATTTAGCAAATAAGCCGCGTTCTCTGCCATCCACCTTTTCTTCCTTGTCTCTTTTTCCATGCATTTCGGCAACTGTAAAGATTCCTTCAGCGAACAACGGTAATGTAAAATTTTTATTACGAAATAATTGTGTGCAGTACAGCCACTCTGCAAGTTGTACTTTTCACCTTCGCCCGATCCATAAAAAAAGGCATCATTTGGATGTAGATTAGGTTGCCAGTTTTGCCCACCTTTTTTCCCTCGTACTAACCTTTCTTATATCGATGATGAAACAATAAACAGTGCAATGCACAGTCGTGAGCAATATGACAGGAAACAAAGTGTTATCATTATAAATGACTTCGTTTATTGATTTCTCTATAATTATGTGTTACCAGCGCAGTTTTTTCTGTTTTCTAACCAGTTTTTTACTTGCTATATAAAGTCTAAAAGTTCTCAAATTTAGTGGAGAAATAATCACAGAATTCGCAATTTTGTGGAGTTTGTTCCCTGTCATATTGCTCACGTCTGTAGAGGCTGTCTGACACTCAGAAACAGGGAGCGAGTAATCGCGCGCTTCGCAAAGTGCTGCCGTCAACAGCCGGGGAGAATCGGTGGCAAAGGCGCTTGCGCAATAAGCACAGCCGGCTCCTCTTTCCGTGCATGCGCTTGGTGTCGCCAATTCTCGCCGGCTTCCGGCGGCAGCGCTTTACGAAGCACGGCGGTCACGCGATCCCACTTTTCCTCTACGTGTGAAACAGCGTGTAGTTGGTATCCCAATGACTTCAAGAGCGTTGGACTTAAAGCATCAAGTGCACACTGCTTGCATTTAGCTCAGTTGCCACTTTTGCCCTGAGGGATACACCGGCGTGGTTATTCAAATTTTTCGATAAGCATAATGCAATGCATTAAACGCAGATTACATAACAGATGCCTTTGGTACGATTACCGCCTTTCATAACGGTAGTTGTCACTCACTTTGAGCGTATAAAATGGGACTTTTTTCATAAATTCCTTATTCAGTTTCAAGCGATACTAATAAATTCTTCATTTGCCTTTGAGGTAGCGCTACTTACTGTCAAGAACGACATCAAGAAGTCTTACAAAATTACGCATCTTAAAGAAATGCACGCCGTTATATTGCTAGCACAAACACACTGAACACAATGCTAACACAGCAGCCAGTTGAATGATCATTTTTGGAAACGTATGCGCTACTCAGGAGCACAAGGAGACAAAATTACGAATGACACACGACACAGGCGCTTGTGTCGTGTGTGATTTTGTCCCCTTGTGTTGCTGAGTAGAGCATATGTTTCCAAACAGTGAACAGAAAATGGAGCTTTCTGCATTTAGACTAGAATAAAATATAATAGAATAGAACAGAATATTTTTTTCATATTAAGTGCCAAAATACAAAAAAAATAGAACTGCAGGGACACAGCATAAATTGTTTAAGGAGGGTCCCAACATTACAGATTGTTATAATGTATTTTATTGTTATATTGGGGGCTGTTATTTTGTTAGGGGCTATTATTGATAAATTAGGGGCTGAGCCGTCAAAGTTTATTGCACGTAATAATGGTTCGACAATGGTTTGGGCACGTGGTCTCGGCAACCATGATAACCCGAAGTGGAAAAGGGGGGGCTGCCAAGGAGGCACAGTTCCAGCGCGCAAACACCATTAAGAAATCTGCCCCTGGTTTGCTGGCTCCACACTCAGCTTTCTCTTCAGAGGCATTAAGTAGTGTAACGAAACACACACCCTTGTCGAGTGTCCGTTCATAATCTATACTCCCTTAGCCTAGTTAAACCACATAAATTGGGCATCATTTCCCTACCATATGCACAAATTGCTAATGCCGAACCTTCTGATTATGATTTTTACTCACGAGTGTGTTTGTGGATCACTAGTGCTTACAAGTAATTAGAGGCCTTGATATACAATTCATATGTATTCATTACTTTTGCGAACAAGAATCGTCTGGCGCTATGTATGCCTACCCTGCCTGCATGAATCTTTGCCTACATAAGTTGGCCCTTATAACCCAGGAAAAACAAAAATTAACTTTTACAGCAAAATTAAGAAACCTCTTTAGCTAATTGACAGAGCATTTACAAGCGGGCAGATATAGACAGTAACCTGAATCGCAATCCTGAGGCCACACATAAATACCTCCTCACAAAGAGTGTCGAAACACAAAAAGCTCTCTTGTAAAGAATGCACTGCGCAGGTGCGGAAGCACGCGATTTTCACTTCGTTAGGCCAGTTTTATATTGAAACATTCAGACTGAAAACCTTGAGTAATGAAAGCATGAAAAATTTCATGTGGTAAAATGCACACAACGTATGCGAAGTATCCCGCACATACTTCAGCGTTCTTCTACGTATACCGGCTGGTTGGTGATATTGTGCAAGTCAAAACCGTGTTGCGGTATTCCCCTCTCACATTAGTGGCCATAAATACATTGAAAGTGCCTTTAGAGGGTGGGCCGATTGCTGTTTACCGCGGCGAAAATTGTTACGGTTTCATCAAGGACTTCCTCTTCCGTAAAGGATCAGTCCTCCAAAAGTATCTGAAGAAGGACGTCGAAGAAAGAAGCGATGTAGTCTCTCTCGGAGCCTTTGGCCTAGAGTTCTTCCTTCCTTTTCACCATTATCTGCGTCAGCAATAAAAACAGCCGTAATAAGTGCCATTTCTACGAAGGAAATCCAATACAGGAGGTTCAGCGCTAAGCAACCCTAACAAAAATTTCTCTACACAGTCTGTAGACTGTCCATAGACTTCTGTCTATAAAGTCTATAGACTCTCTATAGCCAAACCCTAGAGAACAGTCTGGAGGCCATACAAATCCTATAGACAGTCTATAGAAAATCTATAGATTTATGGTCATACACTTTTTGTAGACTTTTGTCTATAGACTACGAACAGACAAAAATAAATATCTACAGGAAGCCAACAGAGTCTATAGGAAGTCTGTAGACTGTATATAGACCATTTTTGTAAGGGAATACTGCGCCCTTGTTTTACTTAAAGGCCAACTTCTTGCACAAAAAGGCGCGTACGTAAAGGCGTCAGAATTTTCCCGAAACCTGGGTTGTCATATGATCCCATGACATGAGATCATATGACGGCAGTAAAGGAGAAATGCTAAACGGTTAGCAGCCCCTTCAAGTATACAGTTTTGATGTGGATGACTTGAACATGGTTGTTACATTAGTTTTCCCACGGTACAATAATGCCGTCTGGATGTCTCAAACGCCACTTTGAGCTTATCGCCAAAAGAATAAATGATGCACATTAACTTCTGTGAATGATTGTCTCTAAAAATAAAAGGAAAACCGATAGTAAAACAGAAATTAATCCTTAGCGTTGCAACTTCGATCTGTTTAAATAGGACAAAAATTGACTTTTCTCGCAGTCAAGTACTTGGCATCCAGCGTGCCCAGCAGCGCAACCGTTGCGTTCAACACAGCGCGAAATTTAATCGAGAGGTTGTATTTTGTAACATTTCCTTCCCCGATTTATTGCCTTGCCCATTCATTACTGGCAGGTCCCGCGTGGGATGTTATCGGTAAGAGCCGACAAGCATTGCTCGATCTCCTGCTATGATGTCAATGGTGGATCTGGACGACCTCAAACAGGCAAAAGAATGGAACGGGAAAGTATATTCCTCGCGATATATGGCCAAGCGCAGTTTTCCGCGCAGGGAGCACGCTATAGCTTTTATATATTTCTGGGCTGTGAATAATGAAAAGTGAGCGTGATAGCCTTTCGGCGCTGGCAAAACTGAGAGGCCGAAAGCAAATGGGCCACCAGCCGTAAGGAACAGCATTTCAGGAATTATAGAAAAACTATGAGAAGTACGCGAAATCCGCTTTTGCTCAGTTGGTTTCGCGATCAAGCGGACGCAATACATGAGGAAAAATGGCATTGCTAATCTTCAAATCAATTATTATTTTTACTGCCTGCAGTTCACATCCGTATTTATATTGAAAACATGAGGCGGTCAAATTCCTACATCACTCCATTGAGCATAATTTTCTTAGCACGCCTGTGCCCTAAATATTCGCCCTAGAATTTCATTGTTAATGCACGTAATTGCGTATCCAAGGCGGCGGTGATCATCAGCGCGTAACTCCTCCCTCGAGTGACGCATCGGTGGCGTACATAGTTTATTGTATTTCATTATACCGGAAAATGGAAGAGAAATGTTATCAGCTTCACCTATTGCTCTGACGCGTTGGCAGACGAAACGCCCAAGTAAAATCTACGTGCCAGCGAGAGGAGTTTCCAGCAAAAATAGTGCAAGACTAATGTTAAACACCCTTTGTAGTTCGTTGTTTCTGCTAATCTGTGCGCACCCTTTTTACACAAGCATGGGAACAAAAGCCCTGTACGCGCCATTACGCTACTTGTGTTCTTTAAACAGAAGGCTCTCCGAAGAGAGTAAACGATTATAAAACAAAAGTCGGCATTCTATAGTTATAAGCTAGGACAGTGGGCATTTAACAACTGTTGAGTTATGAACAGCAATATGTGTTCACTTTGGTGGGTAGCACTGATATAAATGAGAGTTCCAGAGCGGAACTCACTTGATCTCATTTTGTGAGATTTTTCATGCCGAAATGAAATTATGATTTCTTGTTTTGCGATCAATAAAAAACGCCCCTGAATCATCTTGGAGCAATATCTTACACCGCCCTTTTTGCCCTTGGTCCTTCAAAGTCGCCGTGACTGGCGCTGTTCCTGGCACCCTAGGGATGACAAAATTCGCACTGATTCATAGTCATCTTCACTGGCCTTTGCGCCATTTTGCGCTTGATCATATTTCACCATCATCTGTCTATTCCGAGTTTTTTTTTCTCCTGTGTCTGTGCCGTAAAAGCACTGAGCCGGAACTTAACGTGTTTATAATTCACTGTGGAAGCGGTAATTGGTGGTGAAACAGAAAGAGTTAAACAGAACGGGAGCACCAAGCCACAAGAGGGTTCTTCTCTTCGGTCTTGGTCGGGCCGCAGTGTGTTACGCTTACTGCACTTTTAATTGCTTGAAATGTTGACCCCAAGAACTTGCGTTTTTGCTTAGCATTTTCTAGGCACAGAAAGCGGGCGCCCATCGCAAGCCAGACCCTCATAATGGCATACGGTTCCTATGCAAGCAGAATAAGGAACACTCGTGCAAATAAAAAAATTGAATAATTCAGTTGCCCACTTACCTTCTATAGTCCCGCACAGCCTCACAACTCCTTTTGTGATACTTTCCCTCTTTGGTAAGGAAATATAATGCATCCCACCGATAAAGAATATGCGCCCTCTGAGATACGAATCCATCACACAATCTGAAATAAAAAAAAGCCAAAGTAAGTAGATTATCGGTAGTGCGCAGCAAAAAAATTGGCAGAATAATATTGCGGAGGAAGAATTGTGAGGCAGGAAATGTTACAAACAAGAAGGAACCTAAATACCCTTTTATAGCGTAATCATTCCCATTTCATTCAGATTAATGTCATCAACCCTGATACCGAGAACTGTCTCTAGAAGTAAAATAGTAACGAAGCGTTATTTTACATAGGCATCTCACTATTGTTTTGAGGCCGGCTTACACACAGAAAAAATTTGTTTAGTGGCAAATATTTGTTAATATGTGTGAAAAGAGTGGTTTCAGAAAAGTAACCTTTGTATTTCTGACCGTACGTAGGAACGGCATCCATCCACAGTTACACAGGCTAATAACTTGCATAGTCAACGGTTCGACGAAAGTTCGTCTGCTCAAGCATTAGTAGAAGTGCTAGAAGTAAAAGTATTTCAGTCACTGACCAAGTCAAAGTAAAAACTATTTGACGTTTCGCAACCCCCACGGGTTCCTCGTTCACAATGAATCTAAAATGGCAAGCGGTCGAAACTTAAACACGCAGAATATGACGTAATCATTGTATGTACACGGGTGGCATCGTCCCTGCCTTCTGGCTTATAGCATCAGGCGTCGTTTGGATAAATGGTGACTCAAGCAAAAGGCGTGTCGTCAAGTCCCGCTCTTTGGATATGATTGCAGCGTCGTCCCAGTCGATATGATGCGTTTTCTCGTGCTCGTGCTCGGCAATCGCATTGGAAGCCACTTCGTGGTTTTCGACATCGCGCTGATGCTCTTTCATTCCCCTGGGGAATTTTCCTGGTTCGCCTCTGCAAACCTGGTTACAATAAGAGCACGGGATTCGACAGCCAATGCCGGGAAAGCGGTTATCTGGCAGGGGGTCCCTGACTTTCACCAGCATACTTCAAAGTTTGCTGGAAGGAAAGTGTCAAATGCGTAGGTTATATTCCGCGAAAATACGGGATAAAGCTTCGCTTATACCATGCACATACGGAATGCCAGTAGTGGAGATGAAAACCTTACGATTGGAAGAGCTCGGTTGCAAGATCTGTTTTTGAATCCTTTCCACAAAATGGTCGGGATAGCCGTTGTACGAAAGCTCTCAGCGTATCATTTGAAGTTCGGCTTGCAAATCGCCTTTTCCATTGCAGATTCGCGGCGCACGCGCCACCATAAACAACACAACAGATCTTTTGTTCTGTTGTCACCACGAACAATCATCTACTCGCTTATTAGATGACTGTTTTTGCGCCCTTTTGCACAAAGAGGACGTCTCTCGGTTGGTGCAACAATTGAATGCATTCGAACCGAGACTACAGTTCATGGTCGAATATGAACAATATAGCAGCCTCCCGTTCCTCGGCGTACTGGTACAACGCAAGGGCGATGAACTCTCCTTCAAAGTATAGCGGAAACTAACGCACACAAGAAAGTAATTAGACTTTGATTCCTATCACCCGCTTGCCCACAAAAGATCCGTTGTGTTGTCTTTGGTGACGCGTGCGACGCGAATCTGCAAAGGACGATTTGCAAGCCGAACTTCAAATGATACGCCGAGAGCTTTCGTCTCACGGCTATTGCGATCACACCGAATTAAACATTGCAAGTAAGACGTAAAATTCTCAGATTAAAATTTCTTTTCCTTCTAAACCATAACAAGTTGTCACTGTGCCCGGATCCCTATGTCAAGCCATTTTCCGCTCCTCGACCAACAGGGCATCGCCACTCTGATTTACTAACTCCATTCACCGCCAGAACTAACCTATTGAAATACTCCTTCTTCCCTCGCACCGTTACTCAATGGAATGCTTTACCTTTAACAGCACTACGGGACATAGAATCAATTGATGAAATAGAAGATTGACGCCATCAAAATTAATTGGCTTTGTGTTTACAATTTTCTTTAGTGTTTTTGTGTATATTCATGTTGCATTGTATTGCCCCTCCTGCTAGGGCCCAGAAGGGCCTGCAGTATTCTGTAAATAAATAAATAAACGAAATAAATTCCTTCCATTTTGTGGAAAGCATCCAAAAACAGATCTTGCAACCGAGTTCTTCCAATCGTAAGGTTTTCATCGCCATTACTGGCATTCCGTATGTGCATGGTATAAGCGAAGTTTTATCCCGTATTTTCGCGGAGTATAACATACGCTTTTGACTCTTTCCTTCCAGCAAACTTTGAGGTATGCTGGTGAAAGTCAGGGACCCCCTGCTAGATAACCGCTTTCCCGGCGTTGTCTGTCGAATCCCGTGCGCTTATTGTAACCAGGTTTACAGAAGCGAAACAGGCAAATTCTCCAGGAGAATGAAAGAGCATCAGCGCGATGTCGAAAACCACAAAGTGGCTTGCAGTGCGATTGCCGAGCACGCGCACGAGAAAATGCATCATATCGACTGGGACGACGCTGCAATTGTATCCAAAGAGCGGAACTTGACGACACGCCTTTTGCTTGAGTCATCATCCATGCAAACGACGCCTGATACTATCAACCGGAAGCCAGGGACGATGCCACCCGTGTACATACAATAATTACGTCATATTCTGCGTATTTAAGTTCCGAGCGGTTGCCATTTTAGACTCATTGTGAACGAGGAACCCGTACGGGCTCCGAAACGCCAAATAGTTTTTACTTTGACTTTGCCAGTGACTTTAATACTCTTACTTGTAATAACTTGCAACGTTAGAAAGTTATCTGAAATAGCACAAAAATTCTTGAGTGCATGATATCGAGCCCAACGTAAACGACACGCAGTTGTTATTTTTTGTGAGTTCTGTTTTTATTGTTTTTTCTTGCCTGCGCACATTTAGTAATTCAGGTTTTGTTGAGTTGCCCTAACTGGGCGGCACGTCTACTACGATCCCTGTTCTTCTTAACTCGAGATTCCCTGTCGATGTGTGCAAGCGGCTCCTCACCTAATAACACGCCACAAGTGGTCGACGTCAGCTTGGTCAGTATATCAAAGATCCCTCCAGAGTCAGCCGCACTTTTTTTACCGAGCTGCGCTCCACCAGTGATTCGCACCTTCGGCTAATCGCGGGAACAAAGGAGCTGAAGTTCCAGAAGTGAAGGGCTGGACTGAGAATCCTTCTTCGGCTCCGCCACATGCCTTTAGTGCAAGATTGTAACAAAACAAAACGAAAGTTAAAATTTAACGAAATGAGAGAAAAACCGCCATCTTGTTTTAAATGGCTTCTTGTAAAACACTGAAGACAACATTAATTTTCTATTTTTTCCTTTACATTTGCTGTGAAGAACGATTCAGATGCAAGGAAATCGCAGCTCCTTCGTAGAACTGCTCTAGTGCTCTAGTGCTCGGCATTGTGAGCAAGTGAGCTGTGTACCGAGTTTTTCATCGCAGATCTTCTCCACTTTTTAAAAAAGAGACTTTTGAGTTAGAAGAGCGCGTTTTGCCAGAATAGGACTGTCAGTGGTGTAGCACATCAGAATGCTTCTAAGACATGCTAATAAGTAGGCTGGTTAACTAATATTTAATAGCTAACTTTTTAGTTATTACTGATAGCATTCTTATTTATTGAGAGGCGTGTATGTAGACCACCGCAAGTAATATTCATAAAGCTTTTTAGAACTTAGAAAACGGAGTTACCCCTGGCGCAACAAATATGTCCTACATCAGGTCAAAATACAGGCGCCTTCGAAAAGCTTTTAGGCAAAGCAGCACCTCCAGTGCACGTAACTGGTCGAAAGAGTCAAATTTTTAGGCCACAGCGCCGAGGGTAACTGCGGTTTCGACATACCCAGCAATTCTGGACATAAGCATAACCAAAAAAGTTTATGAACGCAATTTTTCGACATATAGTTAGATTTCGTTACAACAATCTATATGTCCACATATCTCGCGTCGACAGGCTTGCATTTTTTTTGCTATTAACGTTCTTGCTATCATCAAAAGCATCCCCCGTTCGTTTTCTCTGGTAGTCTTAAATGTTCGGTGGGAGCGATGGAGAATATTTAGAAGAATGGTTTTGCTGCACTTCAAAAGAATGAACCATCACCTTCAACGTTTCCATAACGTTTCCAATATTTGAAATGTTTTCCAAGCACGTTGGACATCTTTTAAACACTGATATGGATTATACTTACGGTAAGCTATTCGACTCTCAATAAATCAGGAGACTAACCGTAATAGGTAAAACGCTAACTATTCAATCCTACCCGTTAGCACGTCTCACTTGTATTCTGACGAGCTACACCGCTGACCGTGCCGTTCCGAAAATAGCGCTCTTCTAACTGAAACAGCCTACTTTTAAAAAAATCAGGACATCTTAGGTGAAAAGTGCGGTATTGCGTAGGCACACAAATGGGGTTCTGCACTATTCACAGGTATGCACAGCTAAAAAAAAAAATAGGCGGGGTACCAACAAGTTGACGTTGCCCACACAACGATGCTTTATTCCCTTTTTTTTTTACAGGCTTGCACAACGAGCCGCTGAACGCGGAAAGGCAATCATATACCAGTTGCTGCTCTGTATTGCCATTTGTGGCATTGAGAAAAGAGAAAGAAAAACTGCATCGCAAGTACGTTTAGTTTCCGCATCTATAGGCAACTTTCAGTGCCCAGGAGGCGCTGATATTGTTCCACTGGGCGCCTAAAACTGCTGCAGCCAGCCACTTGGGCCGCTACAAACGTGAGACTGCATTCTAAACGCTACTTGTGGCTTTGACAGAGCGCGTAAAGTGACGGCGTTAAGCGTAGGCAGTTAACGTGGAAAAGCATACAGATGGACTAAAAAGTAAATGCTCCGATCGCTATGTGCTACGGCGCTACGATCGACAAGACAAACTTGATAGAACGTTACCTAAGGCGCCCAGCACTTTGTCTACACAAGCTACATAAATTCTGACATTGGTACGAGGATCCTTTCGTATTAAAGTCCTTCTTAAATGGACATGGAAATGACCAAGGTGTTCTTGCTCGTTTTCCATCGGTGGTTGGCCGGCGTTCTTGTTCGACGGGCCGTGAGAGCCGCTGAGGCATTACTCAATGCGCTGTAGCGTCATTAACCACTCATTTGAAGAAAAAAATCAATGCTTGAATGGGGCCTGATATTCGTTATTAGCAACTGAAAAGAACTTGGGTGGTGACCGCATTTAGTGCGTGGCTGCACTCTGAAAGTCGAGGCAAGCAGACACTAAAAGGCTGAGCCTAAAATGAAAGCGTAATATTCGAAAGCGTCATAAGTGAGCTTTTTCTGTCCATTGTACAGAAGTCGGGGTAGCTGGGCAACCTGACTTTACGTGCCGACACCTTGTCATTACAGTCTTCTGTTCATCAGATGGGGGCAAGGTGCTCCTCCTTGATAGCTCGCCCAGTGACTGTTTTTTTTATACCACCCCTTTCCCCTGGACCCCAGAGCCCGCGTCGCCCGCTTCCCTCTGGCAGTTGTTTACCGCTATCAAGGAGATCCCGCTCTCCCGTCCCGCAGCCCCATGCCTCTTGTGGGGTGCACTATTAAAATGTGAATTGAGCGTGTCGTCAATGCCCTCGACCCCACAAAGCGACGAGTGCGGTCATCTTCTATGAAATAGACGCTGCTCTCATGTTGTCCTTTAAGAATTTAGCGGCTTACCTGTGCCGGGTTTTCGCTGCGAAGAAAACCCGCGCGATAGCAGCGGTGCTGAATCCAACCGTTCAAGGGCCTTGTTTTGAAAAGTGAAAAGGCCGCTTACTCCTGACCAGAAACATTTACCGCTTGCTTTGAAGACAGCCATGTCAGTAACGGCTGCGAAAACATCAAACTGTTTTTCTGCGGGAAATCATGCGCATTCATGCCCGTCAATCCCGAGAGTCGACAACACCGGGAGCAACAAACGTATTCACGAAAGCACAAAAGCAATAGGTAAGGAGATACTATCCAAGAATTTGGGCTTTTTTTTATCCATTAAGAGGGCGCTGTCATGGTTTGAGGCCTTCCTTGCGGACGTCTGCACGGATAAGGAAGCATTAAAATAAACGAACAAAACATGTAGACCCGGAATCATGGTGCCTTCTCCTTTATTTTTGCAATTAGAAATGAAATTAAAAATTCACCATATGAAAAGGTCTCTGCTGCGGTGAAACACACAGACTGCAGGAGTATTGGTGGCCCATAAGAAATTGAAAGTGGCAACGAGTATAGTAGGCGTCAAATAATAATAATAATAATAATAATAATAATAATAATAATAATAATAATAATAATAATAATAATAATAATAATAATAATAATAATAATAATAATAATAATAATAATAATATATTAGCGTCTCTTTTCCCATGATAAGCACACCATAACGACATACACAAGGTTTGGAGGTGTGTGTGAACAAAAGGCTGCACCAACGTAAGGAAGATATTCACATAAAAAAGCCCTTCATGGGTTATGAAATGTATTGTTAACAATTCTGTGAATAATTTTGTCAAGTGTGGTTGCAATGAATTGCTCGCTTTGTATCCACATTTTTCCGGAGCGCAACAAAAATCACGCTCAGGAACATGCATGTTTTTATGCACCTGCACCTTTCGCACAGCGACATATCGCATGCACGAATGTTAATTTTCGCAGTGATGCGCTATCCACACTGTCTATGGTTAGAATAAGCTGATAAAAGTATTACGAATGCCTCTACTGAGTTTACTGTAATATGCATAACAATATGCAGCTCTAATAATGTGTAATAATATTCTACGTAAAGTATAAGAACAATTACGTCCTCGACTTCCATTCAATAACACTGCTTGCAGGGAATCAAATTATCTCACAATCTTCTTTTAATTCATTTACCGCTTGATCCTATTTTTTTTTTGCGCCTGATCTTATCGCAAAACCTTTTTCGTTTCTAAGTTGTGCTCTATAACTACTATTTTTTTATGATTTGCCTGGGGCCTCCCCATACTTGCTCTCATTTCCGTGGCTGGAAGTAGGTTTAAGCACAAATGGCAGCGAACGAACTTGCTATAGCTACTAACTTGAGTAGCACATCCACCATATAGTGAATCGAAGTACACTGCAAATTTTCATTCCCCCTTCAGAAAGTGCCGCATCTTTGTTTTTCTGTAGTTTTTTTTTCACTTCTAACATATAACGTACCGAAACTTTAACTCCTCATCGCGTTTCTCTCTGCGTGTACGTGTGGGAGTCCTCTTTCCTCTTCAATGCACTTTACGACCTACACCGCTAGCCCTACTATAGTTCCTGCCTGCAAATGCCGTCCCTGACAGAGTCACGGCTGAGTCGTAGCGCGCCGGCCCTGGAATCCAAAGGTCACCGGTTCGATTTCCACTCGAACTAGCAGTGCTTCTCATTTTCCTGCCATGTGAGGCCACCGGCAGTGGTTTTGTGAGTCGCTGCGCAAGTTTGCTCGGCTGACTCCACTTGTACGCATTTTATGCTCACAATAGGCGCAAAACTGAAACGTAGGATGAGACGAGGCGTCTCTACTATAATGTTTTCATTCCAGTGAGGCTGTACCAATCTCAATATGAAAATTATAACATCATTGTCGCCCTCAGGGGAAAAGTAGGCAGGCGATAGCTGGTGTGGTCCCGAGGTCATATGTGCTACAGTCACAGAAGATCACCAAGAAAGTTCCACTTGAAAGCACCTCGGGACAGGAGCTTTGTAAAACTGCATAGCGGCACTCGCACTGAAACCTAAATAGCATCATCCCGACTTACGCACTTTTTTTTAGTTTGTTGAAGCTTTTCTGTATTGAAAGCCCTCATGGTCGTTTCTTACTAAACTTATTCTGTCTTAACCTTCATCCTGAGCTAGATTCCATCATTTTTAGTAGCTATTTGAAAAACCTGTATTTTCAAATGCGCAGCAGTAGAGCAGCGTTGGACCTCTCCTTCTCTTAATATATGTTAAAGAGACACTAAGGAGAATATTTTCCTTTATTGTGCTGACTAAAACTAATTCTCTTGCTTTTTCTGGCTGTGTTGGCGTTTTTCTGGCAGCGTAGCGCGCGTTTATCGCCTTGAAAATCGGGTTGAAAAATCGATACAAACTCGTGACGTCCTTACCGGAAAGGACGGATTGCCACCATTTCGAGGTGACGAACTCTGTAGCGTAGCCTCTGATAAGCACAGAAAGACGGGGTCAACGGATGCATATAATTTCTGAAATCGGCGGTTGGTGGCGACACCTGTACTTTTTCCTTTGTTGTTTTCTAGCTTATGGAAGCGCCGTCTTTGAGGAGAGGGCTCTCTTTGTCACCAGAGCGCGGTGCGCTACCAATACAGGTCGATACATATTTCACCTCACTGTTTCTTTTAACAAACTGCCTTACAACATTCTTATTTATTTCTTTATTTTTTCATTCTGTAGCCTCTCATAAGGTTGCGGCAAGAGTCTCTGATCCGCCTCTTCGCAGATTGTTGTGCCATTTACCGTGCGATTGCAAACTTTACCGGTAATTGTGCATTACAAAACGACGTTGATCACAGAAAGGACGTGTTTAACGCTCAATTGGTTCATGTCTTTAAATGCCTCTAATGATGTGTTTCTGTTCCTTCAACTTCGCCGCTATTAAGCGGTGATCAGTTAGGCTATCAATGACGGTCAGGTTGCGACAACCTGCACATGATGCATTATTCATGCACAGAAATAAAAACCATCTGCTTCTGAGCCGAATACATCGGTGTGCATATCTCGAATTATCTAACTTGGATGTGTCGTGTTAACGCCACAAAAATTTTTCTAACCGCGTTTTGGGATGTCAAGTCCAAGATTCTGGGACATAAATTTTAATTGTGAGGCAACTGTCGAATATTGTAAGGTACGATTGTGAAAATACGGAAGATGAGGGTACACTCTTGCGATGCGAAGCAATATCTTTTTAAAGGTTGTCCTTCTCGCGCATCGAGTACTTAAGACTGCTGTAAAAACCAATGAGGAACTTTTTTGACGAAAGAAAAAACGTCAATAGCAAAACAACGCCAGCCTGCCGAGAGGAGATCTGCGGATACATTGATTGCTGCAGTGGAATCTTGCGACATATGAAAAAATTCCGCCCATAAACAGCTTCCCGTTGAAAACTGCGCTTGTTCAGAATTTCTGGGTTCGATACCACTGAATCTTGCCCTGTATCCTTCCACTATTAAGCAATTTTCTTTGCAAGCATTTCTGCGATCCAAGCTTGAGTGTGGCAATGCTATTTCAGACCGGTATCAAGCTAACTTAACTAAACCCCTCTAGTAGTTTTAGAACCGCGCTTCCTATTTAATTGTTTCTAAATATTCTAGCAATTGGAGTGTTCTCGCATTAAATGTTCAGCTAAACTTACCCATCTTTCTTTCTCACCGTAGTATAGCCTGTCTTTGCCTCTCATATAAATGCTTCATTTAGTTTCAGCCTGGTGACCAGTAAATTAAATCAGACTGCCACATGACCGGTGCAAGCGACGCCAATAATGTGGATCCCACAAAAAGCCATACTATTACCTGGAATGGCCTGTGCACCAACGTTGCTATCAGCATCTTTCTCCTAATGTTATTTGAAGCGGGTTATCAACCTTAATTGTTTTAGCTTCATTATTTCATCGAGTAAGGCCCACCCCCCCAATCTAATGTCTCAGTTTCAGACCTTTGGAAATTTCAGTAAATAAATAAACTACCATTGTCAGACCAATTAGACTGAGTGCGACGAACGCGCAGCGCCCACTCGTCAAACTCCTCTGAAGTCTGGTTTTCCTCTTACCGCAGCTCAGCAAAGCGAGCAAGTCTGCATGTCGAGCAGCTTGCGTGTATTCGGTTAGCTTGACCTATAGCATGCCGTGACAGCACCTCAACCATGTCAACATCCATGCGTCCTGCCCTTTTACACGAATTTCCTTGACACGTTCAGTTAACCGCTGTACCACTACCATCTATCCAATTATCTTAAAGTAGTATGAGAGGTGAGACGTCTCGCGGTCGCATTTCTTCAATGACAGGCTGCTGCGCGCATGCGATCGCCATTCCACACCGCTTGGCTCATCTCATGCCACCTGCACGGACCCCTTCCTCCACTTATCTTGTGCCGCTCACGTCATGTGTGACGTCATATTTTGTGGCCCGCCATCAACATGGACCACTGATGGAGTACACCTGTAAAAAACTATAGGCCGTAGACATTACGAGCGACCGCATAGAAGCGGCAAGTAGAGTGCTGGAAATTGAAATCTGAAGACCATGCATGTGCACTAAAGGTTAACTACATTTACAATTTTCTTTTTCTTGCCAAAAACAAGTCTCATCAACGTGAAAACCGTAATACGCTAGCTTGCTTCCTTTGTGGGTATCAAGGCTAGCTTGATCCTTTTCCACATACGCACAATGTGCAACTAGAACGGAGGAATCGGACAAGAAAAAAGAGCAGCAGCAGGCATGAGTGTTGCATGCGCATACCCTGCTAGCAGGCTGGTTCCCATCGGGGTTTTCGTCATACCGTACGTGATTGTTTGGTTAGATTACTTCGGCTTCGTGCAATTGCCTGTAATGACTAAAATGTTGCTTTGCTGCTTGGTGGCCACAAGAAATGTCACACCGCAATTAAAGAAAAAATTGACTGTGGTTTAACTCTGGTTAAACCTGGTTGAATTGCGAAAGCTCGCTTGGCTGCTTCGGCTTCTCTTCGTGTTCGCAATCGTTCTTCTCGTTGTTCCTCTGCTTCATGGGCACGTTGCAACCTCTTTCTATCATTCTTCCTAGCTTGCTTAGCTTTCGCGTTAGAATTTAACTGTTCCGAAGCAGTAGAGCAACTAGATTCAGATAAAGACTCTTGGTCGGTAACTTCCATGGCGAGACTGATCAACCAACGCGTAGCGCACCGCTATACACCCCAGTGAAGCCGCCACGGAGCGAGCGCAAGGCGAGGAGGTCGTCAATATCAACGGAGAGACCAACTGTTAGGCGCGGCGCCGTCTCGGGGGCCACGGCACACGCGATGAGCGGCTCCCTTCTAGCTGCGGCAGGGAGCAAGCTGACGTCACACGTCGTCATAGCAACAGAGAGAGCTTACGTCACACCACCTGCTAAGCGCAGCGACGGCTCGGTGGGGGGGGGGGCACGGCTTACGTGACGCGCGGTTAGACCTGACGTAGTATTGCTTTCGCAATAAAAATTGGGAAATGCTTAAGCTCCGCCTTAAGAGTTAAACGCGATAGCGTTCCTTCGTGGTCAAGCACCCGCTGATTTTGAGGGCACATCAGCATTCAGGAAAGGCGCAGACTCAGTAAGACTCAGAAGATTCGCGCGCCATCTGCTGGGCCAGCGCCGTGCATGGCGAAGGGGATTTCAGTGGGTGCCTAGAGGATGGCGCTACGACTGCGCGCCAAGCTCGGAGGAATTGTACTGGAAACGCGTGGTACTCGATTAATTCCGACACCTGTAGTTCACATGCTCATAATTACTCATGCATGCCTCAGTACAGATGTAGAACGTACGTTTTTAAACTCATGCATTCACTAGACGCGCCTTTATTTATGTTCAAACGTCGAGCCGTCGTGGCGGAGTGGAAGCTTCCCCGTCTTGAAAGTCAAAGGCCCTGTTTCGATTCCCGGCTTGGACATCGGCTTTTTAATTCACTGAGTGTGCGTGTCCACTGATTTTTACGCAGCTCCCAAATATTTCGGCGCATGCGCTGTAGAGGTCTGTGCCAAGCACGGCGAAATCGGATTTACATGGCGTAGTGAAGCTATGGCTGCAATAAAGAGCCCTACGCATTAGTTGATACACACTTACGGAAAAACTGATCGAAACGCTGCTGTAGCATCAACGGGAACGTCAGTTTGCGCCTCTTTAATTAAGACGGAATCCTCGAAGCAGACATTCGTCGAATTTTTCTCGTCTCCAGTTGTTGTGCCATTTGCCAACACAGGATCGGTGGTCTTTGGTAATAACGAATTCTACAACAGCCTTCATGATAATTAGCAAGCGGTCCGCTCATAAGAAACGCACTGGCATGTTTTAAATTTCACTGCTACTGCCTGGTGCCCTTACACACTTCCTCCGCCCTCGCGCTGCGACTTCATTTATGTGTTTTTTTTAGTTTTCCAGTTGCTGAATTTGATGGAGTGTGCGACTTCATTTATGTGTTTTTTTTTTAGTTTTCCAGTTGCTGAATTTGATGGAGTGAAGAAAACTGAAAAACTGAATTATTTTTGCTTGTGAGACGTTAAACATGATGCGCTTAACAGCGTCTACTGTTGGTGCGTCAAAAGATTACCGGCTCTCCCGCTACCGCACCCTTGCAAGGCGCCAGCGGCAGAGACTTAACTCCCACTTTCGCTCTGTGTGCGGCTTTCTTAAGACTGACTTTAACTTACAGAATCAGGACTGATTAAATCCAATATTTTTTTTTTAATTTAGAGCAGGTGGCATATTTTAAACGTGTTTACTACAGCATGTGTCGTAAACGGATCTTAGTTTGCTACTTTCCGGAATTTAAGGTTCGAAAAACCCAATTTTCACGAGAAGGTTTTTAGCAAGGTAGAGCTAGTGTGAATAATTTGATGTGTTTAACAACTTATGCTGATTTGCTTATAACTTGGTGTACAACCTATTTGGCAGTTTGCCTGATATGACTAAAAGTTATCTCACCTCCATTTCCACAGGCGTGTTCATGAGGAGTACGGGTACTGGCCCATACAAGTAGACAGTCAAATCTTCGCTGGCATAAGCAACCACTGATTCTTTGAAGCAGTTGAACAATCTTGCAAAAATAATTTAAGAAGTAAAAATGAATGATCAGCTTTCACATGGACTTCGACATTGGAAATTGCCAGTGACAGCCCCAAAAATTTTGTTTCTGTAGGACTCAACACACTTACTATGTTCAATGCAGCCTAAGAATTTAAGCATTATTTTAACTGAATTTTGCACCCATTCCTCATTTTGAAATGGACGATTTTAGCTTAACAGCGCCGGATCTGCACACTCAAGATTTCCCCAAGACTCTGTCCTTCGATCTTTCGAGGACAAGTATCAACCAGTGGTCATAACCGCGCGAGCAAAAATCGCGCCTATTTTTAGCAAGTATAGCTTTGAAGAAAACAAATCACAAAACATTAAATTAAATTCGCTGAAACAAATGGTGTTTTAGGTTCACCACTGCACCCCATCCACAACTTCCATGGTTCTGAGAATGAAATATTGAAGCATCCCCAGAGTGGGTCTGTACTTTTATCACTTGAAAGCCGCGTGCCCTCGCTTCCCGCAAGACATGGATTTATTTTCTAAACCTCCACAAAGCCAGGTTCTGTGTTCAAATCTGATTCTCTCCGGAAAGAAAATAGCAGTCGCATGCTGTAATACATGTGCACGGGTAATACGCAGCTTTAGTTTTACTAGGATTGCTTCTGGGTCATATCCTAAAACTTTCACTGATAATCAGTCACTCGTGATGACCCAGCTCTGCCAATTAAGAACACATACGCTTCCTGACGATTCTTGCTTCATACTGCGGACATCTGAAAAGCTAGGTACCCCTATTCAGGCACCGTTAGTTCATGTTCACCTCTATACCGCAAGCACGTTCTGGAAGCGCTGCTTGGTTTCCTCCGGGGAGACGGATCGGAGAACGTACGTGCTTGTAACCCAACTTACAGATAGCCTTTCAACTGCTACTAACTTATCTCAGGGACTTGTTCTTTTTCCTGTATTTTTTTGTCTCTTACGGCAGTAAAGGCGTGTACTGTCGTGACAAAATGAAATGCCAACTGCGCGGCAACTGCGCTACCGCCCAAGTAATTTGCTCTTCTTAGAGTGGTGGCTTCCAGAAAATTCCTGTTAGAAGTGTAGCGCTTGTGGTAAACAATGCGCATCTGCGTGTGTGTGTGCGTGTAATTATAACTACTGCACGTATTCACTATCAATTGCAATGGGATCATTGGCGGCTTTGCGGTCAATGCTTGTATGTTTCTACGGCAGCTCCACATGCTTTTTTCTCCGCATACCATTTATAGTTAGTGCTCAAAGTTATTTTGCCTCAGCCGGAACTTCACTGCTTAAACTGGTACTGAAGCTGGACACCAGGTGTAATGCATTTAAGCGCAACGCAGGCGCAGCAACTTTTTAGTTTATGACGCTTCATCTCGCTTTACTTTTTTCGGGGTTCAGTAACAGCATCCTTACGCCACGGCCAACGTCACTGAAAAGTTGTCACCAATGACAGAAGGCCGAAGGAAAGGAAAATGAAAATAAATTTTGCAGAATACGACCCCGGGTGCTTAGAAGCATGTCTGGCTCCTCTTGACACCGCTAAGCGCTTTGTAGACGTTGTGCACAGTAAAAACAAGCAACGGGGACCATCTATAATATATTTAAACGATTTTTCATTTTAGAATACTTGTTTCAAAGTGTCACAAAGCCAAGGTTGATTTGAGTTACGCAGAATTCTGCCACTGTTCCGCACGACACAGTGGCAGAGCGGCAAACGTCCGAGAGTAACATAGAACCCTCATTCACTCATTCAGTTAAGAGCAGCGAAAATGAATAAAATGTGTTGATCATATTATACTCCGACATCGCAAAAAAAAGGTACACTAAACCGCAAAAAAAGTTGTCAGAATCAGTAAAAGGTCAAAATGAAAAAGCGGGAAAAAAATTAAGCGTAACAGTGGTTCTAGCAGTCGGAGGGACGAAATGAGCATGCTGTAGTTCTAAAAAGGCACTTGTCACAAAACTGTCGCAGCACTCACTTTCCGTGACGCTGAGGTGAGCAGCCTTCAAGTATTGCCAGACGATGGCTTCTGGTATGTACAACTGTCTCTTGCACACTCTCTTTGGCATCGGAAAGGTGTCAAAAAAACTGAACCCACTGGGATACAACACTCTGAAACTTTATCATTATTGCTCCTAGGGCAGCCAGCACAAGTATAGAGAATATATCAAGCGCTAATGACGGCCGAAAGACACTTTGCACTCTGGGCAGCCGGTAATTTTGCTCCTTCATAAATTACGCTTAGTGATAATGATTGTTTTTATGGCGCAAGGGCATATACGGCCGAAGAGCGCCATGGCACAAGGTTTATTCTCCTACTCAAGGTGGGGTCAAGGATACATTTCCCAAGCATTTCACCCTAAAGGAGCTGAGCACCAAGCAGTGGAAAGCTTGTACCAATTTTACCACCTGCGTGTACGGCACTGGGGATCGAATCCCGCACCTCCCGCATGCGAGGTGGATGCTCAAACGACTAGGCCACAGCTGCGATAATAAATTACTCTGGGAGTTCAATAATTGCACGTAACGACCACTAGCTGCTTTACATGTCTAAATTTTAGAAGCAAGCTTTCGAAAGAAAATTAGGACTCACCGAAAAATATAATGTGCACCTAAAGCCAATAATTATGCACCCCGTAGTTTTCACTGCAAGTAAAAGTACTAGCTACCTCAGATTAATACGAAAACCTGAGCCGAAACTCCGCCGCTGTTCCATACGGCTAACGTGCCCTTCTACTGATCGTCGTTGGAATTAATTCACATCTGTCAAAAACCGCTCCTGTGGCCTACTCGTTTGCGCATCCGCCTCGCATGCGGGAGGTGTGGGGTTCGATCCCCAGTGCCGCCGGGTACCCACCGGTGATACAATGAGTGCAAGCTTTCCCCTGCTTGGTGCTCGGCTTATTAAGGGTGAAATGCTTGGAAAATAGGTATTTGACCCCGCCTTGAGCCAACGAAAATACCTTGTGCCATGGCACTCTTTGGCCGCAGATGCCCTTACGCTATAAGAAATGCACTATCATCCCATCTGTCAAAAACTTTAGTTCTGCGGACAAACGGATTATCGTCTATCTGACGCATTACGCACTAAAACGAGAACTGGACCCAACTATGGAAGAGAAGCAAGCTAATTAGGGAAACGAAATACCAAGCTGAATAAAAGAAATAGCTGAATGTCACTGCCAATCCTGGACAGACTGACGCCGCTATCTGAAACCGCCATCATTCTGTCACTTCCCGCCGGGCTGATTAAAATTGGAAGAAATTCATGAAGAAGGAATGAGCCCCGTGATGAAATGATGATGGTCAAAACTGCGCAAAGAAAAAACAAGAAAAAAACAGAGCCATATTCCGAGTTTGTGTCATAATAAAAAGCGCCATAATCTGCCGCAGCGGCCACACCTAATTGGTCGCAACACCGGAACCGGATGTCGGTTCTGTTGCGACTTTGAGCGGCGGCAGGATGTCACTGTGTTGCGTTCGCCAGAGCGAAACGTCCAGCGGCGCTTTTGGCTCTTTCCCGAGAAATGGAACGAGACCAATGCGACAGAAGAAACACTCAGCCGTAAGTTTGGTTGCGCATCGGATTCCACTGTAAAGGGGTAATAGCAAAGCTCCTTTATTTGCCCAATGGACTTCAGCAAATATAAACAATAGTTCAGACACTCTTTTGCAACGCATGGCTTTTCAGTGACAGAAGGCGGCCCCTCACCCGCGATCGCCTATAGTAAATACAACGCAGCTAGCTTATTCGCACAACACGGCGTTTTGCATTTATCTTGAGCAAAAGGGAACGGATAGGAAAATTTGTAGCATGCAGTCACTCGCTGCACATTGCGCCATCCGCGCCATGCTGAACGAAGACGCCATGACAACTTGCCGCCTGCAACATCGCTGAATGTAAGTTTGTGCTGTGATCGGATGGTTGCGCAGACGGTAATTTACGTGTTTGATTCCTTTTATGCAGGCACTGCAAGAACCGTGAGATGCCGCTGTTCGGTTTTAATTTTTTATGCGGAAAATAAATAAAAGGGATGAGCTAAAAAAATCTTCTTGCTGTGTTTCTCTTCATATATGCGTTGGGAGACTTCGCACGCGAAGTTTTCGTCGGTTCTCCATGGTACGAAGCGCACGCATGCCCATTGACGCCTGGAAACTAACTTAAAAGTTAACTCGCGAGCTCAATGCAGAGAGACACCACCGCGGTTGTCGAAAACCGTAAGAAACTCCGAAAAACAACCTCTGTCATGTCAGACGCGGCGGTGTAGTAGCACGTCGCTGGCGACTTACCATCCGTGCGAGCGGTTTCACGCTGCCAAGGCATTACACACGGCCATTATGCAGGACGCTTCAACACATAATAGAGAGTTCTAGAATAGGAAATACATGTCTGCGCGCAGTAACCGCCAACATTTTGCGGGGCATTATAGTTTATGTTACGTCATTCAACATACACAGACGAGATAACTACGGTGACAGTGGCGCCATCCGGTTTGAATGAAGAGAACAATTTCTGCAGCAAACCGGTGCTCGTTAGGCCTAGGCGCTACCGAATCATCCAACGAAATAAAAACGAGGCCAGATTTATCGTCCATCCAATTTGTTATAGGCAAGACAAGACGAAGCGAAAGTCTCGTAACCAGTTTACAGCCAGTTCACGGGCAGAAAAACGAAGTAACATCGACGAGTTCACTTCGAAGCGAGAGGCTCGACTTGAGAGTGCGCCGCCATGTTGGCTGTCGAGTATCAGCTGCGTACGTTATGTGTTTGACGTCACCATCCGGTTTCTTCGGCTCTTTTTGCTGCATCCGAACCTCCACATCCGCTTGCGGCGTTTCGACCAATCAGGTGTGTCCACTGCGCCAGATTATGACGCTTTTTATTATGACACAAACGCGGAATGCGGGCCCAGCTCTAATCATGGGGCACACAGCATGCTAGTCATCGTTGGTTCATTCGTGTTTCAGTTACCCACCTATTGGCGCGCCTGTACGTGGAATACGTGCAGCGCCCTGATGGAACAGTTCCTTTCAAGTGTCTAAATGCCAGCCTTGACCGCCTCCTGCGGTTTTTTCATCTTGCAGGCTGTGGTCGGGAGCCACGACTTTGTCTGCTCTCGTGCATAGTGCACTGTCCTCTCGCACCGTTTGTCGATCACAGCATGAGAGAGTGCGGAGCCCTCTACGCCTCGACAGCGGTCGTCTGTTCTCCTTGAGCATAAACAACTTCAAGGTCCCCTCGGCATCGAGCTATGCAAATTCGTTCGGCGTTGTTTTGTTCGGCTCTGTAGGGGCGCCGCCTATTGCGCGTGTTAAGAACGCGTGTCGTGAGCTCTGCTGAAAGGTTGACAAAATACTTCGCTGGATGCGACTGATAACGTGAGGACCGTCACGATCTCAGCATTTCACGACTGCAGACAACGCGGCGGACTGCAGAGGAACATAAATAATACTTCTGGAGAAAAAAAGTTGGGCGAATCTCCATCTTCATCTTTCGCGCTGTAGCATTATAGATAAATAATACTTCACGTTCAGAGTGCGACTTTCAACGGCATGCTTAAGAGAGAAAATTGCCTCTGCAAACTTTTTGAGAGGTAGAACGCCCTAAAACGGCCTGCTTCGCTCTTTGTTGACAACTGTTGCCATCTAAACTTGCGGTAGTGAAGAAGTAGCCTTAAAGCGGCAGTAAAACATCATGATTCTGCTGTACCCGATTCTGCTCTTGATTTGTTATTTCCTGCCACCAGGTGGAGTAGTGCTCTCGCTGTGCGTTAGAGTGATGGGAAGAATGACGTACTAGGAGCATACCGACGATGTTCGCCCGCTTGGAAGCACGAATGTAAGCAGTGTATGGTTATCTTTTTTTTCTCGGCAGTTTGGGGTCGAATTAATATTTATCGAATAATGAAGGTGCAGTGTGGGGACGCCTGCCGATCGCTTCAGCAGGCTTACTGGTTTTAACAGAAAGCCTAAAATTGTAATTTTAACATCTATTGCGCCACATACTCCTGATGACCGCGCCCTGCGACTACGCCGGAAGGTGCTGCTGCTACAGACGCCAGGATCGATGGCAGCCAATGGCTGAAGGCAAGTCATGGCTGACCGCGTCAAATCATGGGCAGTGACTTCAACTGTCAAACATTTTTCTCTAGGCGGGAGCAAAGTTCACTCCCGACCTCAAAAACTCCCCATATGGACGCGTGTGAGGCGCTGTTATGGTGTCTTGAACCTCAAGGAAATGGGATGGCAGCTAATTTGGGCGGCAATCTTCTATGCTGAGGATAAATGTGCCAGCAAGGGGTGGCAGCATGCATCGTAGCTAAAACCGAAGAAGTTTAGAACACCGACGGCCGAGAAATCGACGCTCACATTTTTCTAGGACTGAATGGGGCCTATCTCGGGTCATTACATGCCCAAGGTACTCTGTAAAACACAAGAAATATAAACCATAAAAAAACAAAGAGTAACAACTTTGGCGTGCCCGACAACTGCTGGTGCTTTTTCATTCCCGAAAATGCAGGGGCACGCACAGCTCGTGCAAAGACAGAGATCAAAAATCTCTGTCTGGGGTGTCATCCGCTCCCATCGTATTCACCCGACCTGGCATCTAGTCGTTTCCACAATACGATGGACGATGAGGTGAAGGAAGCGGACCTTATATGCTTGCAGCGTCAACTTCAATAACTTCTGCGTTCTAGAATCCAAGCACTGCTCAAATACTGGCGCATGTGCGCTGAACGCGATAAAGGTTATAGTGAGAAAATCATGAAATGTTTTCCTTCGTAGTTCTGCATTTCTTTCAAACCATAAAATCTTATGGTTAGTTATTGACTGGCCCTCCCGTATTAATAAACTGCTGGCAAATGTTCTTAGTGGGCCTTTGAGACATACTTTGAAACGCGTACATAAACTCACTCAATAACTACTGTCCGTCGTCATGAACACCTGAGCCAAATAATACACTTCTACACGCAGGAGAGAGCCCATAACCGCGCGCAAAACTTGGCGAGTCCTTTCCGGAGACTTTTTGCAACTCTCGCTGTCCTCCGTGTCGCGCGTATGCGTATGTCGGACAAGAGATGGATATTGGTATGGTTAGCCTCTTTCAGCAAGGCGGAAATTTGGGCGAGTTGGTAAGTGTTCATTTTCGCTCTCAGCGCAACACGAACGGGACACAAGACTAAGGACTAGCACAAACAGGCGCTGACTATCAACTGTTTTTTTTTTTTTATTGAAGAACGAAAAGCGTATAAATAAAACAGTGAACTACTTATCAATCAACAAAAGTTATCTGGAATGCACGTGGGAGGTCAGATAGCTCAATTCCCTCACGGATAACGTTATGTAAGGGCTGCTGATACATTTTGCGCCGTTGTGGTAAATATAAAAAGCTTCCGTTACCTCGCGTGTTAATTTATTGTTATGTCGGAACAGGATGCGCGTGTTCTTGTAATCGGGAACACATTGGCACTTTTTGCACTAGAAAGACACCTGGGCAAGGGGGTCTCCTTTAGCTTTCCTTTCTGAATGATCCTTTTCATGCCTGCATTGGTATTTATTGCTGTGGGAGCCTGTGTGAGACAGGGAGTCATTTTTCCTGGTGATTTCATGCTACATCAAGCGTTTGTTAACGCACCTGCCAATCTGGCCAATGTACATGGCACCGCAGGAGAAGGGGACCTGGTATACCACCCCTACCTCGCAAGGTATAGATGGCGACACATGACGCACCTGACAAGCATCCCTCTTGCTCTTGCCGCAGTGCCTCTGACTGACCTGTTTGCACATTGCGCTAAGTTTTCTAGGTGCAGAAAAGACGACATCAACGTCGTATCTGCCCGCAACTTTTTTCAGCCCATGTGACAAGCAGTGTGCATACGGGACCACAGCCGGCTTTGTCTTCGTTTTGGCTTCTTTCGGCTGAGCCCCATTCTTGAGCTGCCTAAGAAGTTTCTCCGCTGCCCTGGAAATGAGTTGATCTGGGTACCCGTTCACACGTAACCTGCCTATTTGCGCCAAAATGCTCTCTCGCGTCCTTTCATGGCAAGATTTCCTAAGAGCTGATGGCAGGCAAGATGCGGCAATGCCCTCCTTTATAAGCTTAGAATGGCCAGACCGGAAGTTTAGCAATGTTTTGGCAGTCCTCGGGCGATACCACCAACACAAGTGTCCCCCCCCCCACACACACACAGTGCCAAATCCAAAAACTGCAGTTCTTTGCTGCTGGGAACCTCAGTTGTGAACTCCAGCCCACGTCCGCATTCCTTAAAAGTCTTCACAACGTCGACCAGATTTCTAGGCAAAGTGCCTGTTCGGGTGAGCACCAAGTAATCGTCGACATACCGAAAAATTCTGACAACTACCCCATCCAATGCTTTTTCAATTTCCCTATCAACCCTGCTTAAAAAGATGTCGTCTAACACAGGTGCCACCCTGGAGCCTATGCAAACCCCCGACGCTTGTACAAAAGCCTTTCCCTCCCAATCAACCACTGTTGCAGATAGATAAAAGGACAAGATTTATTAAATAACTGTCAACCGAGACAGCGCATCTATCGATAAAAGCAATTTCATCATTTACTGTGTTATGCACATCTTCACAGCTTCCATGAGTTCACAATGTAGCAAGTAATAATAAAGGTCCACCACGTCAATGCTGAAAAACAAGCAGTTACCGGGTTTATCCGTTTTGAGAAAATCGACCAGCAAGTCCGAATTGGGAATCATAAATGGGTCCGGAACGCACAAATAAGCCAGTTGCCTCTGAAGATACCCTGAGACGACATGCTGCCAAGTCCCTCGTTCAGAGACGATGGAACGAAAAGGATAGCCTGGCTTGTGCGTCTTAGCGGTGAAAAAGACTTCGAGCTGCTGACCCGTTGATTTGTTGGCTGCTTCAGCCAGCTTGTTAAAGTTGTGGCCTCTTAGAAGTTGCACTGCCTGTCCTTTCACCTTCGAAGCTTTGAAGGCAACCTTTCTGAAGCTCTTCCGCATGGTTTCGGACGCTTTCTCATCAAAGGCCCCCGCTGGAAGGACTGCAAAGCATCCCTTCTTATCAGCTGTCAGGAACTTCAGACCGCTTCCAGCCAGGAATTCAACGGTATTGTTCATGCTCCCGCTGTTCCGCTGCTTACCATGGGTTCTCTCCAGCACGTCCACGCAATCCACGGTGCAACGGGGGTGCATGTCCTCTGGTGCCAAGCGACCAATGTTCCTCGAACACGCCACCTTCTCTGCGGGCCTCAGACGTGGCTCAAAGGCGAACTTCGGTCCCATCCGCAACACCTTTTTGTGTCTTTCCGGTATCTCCTGGTCTCTTAGGTCGATGAACCTACCTTGTTCCGAATCTTCAAGCTCAAATCTTCAATGACCAGCTAAGGGTGGCCTGCAAGCGTGAACGGGATATTCGGGAGTGGAGTGCAACTTCTGAAAGCGTCACGGAATTCATATGGAACGCAGTTCGGGCAACACTGCCTAAAAGGAAACAGGCTAACGTGGAACAAGGAAGGTTCATTGACCTCAGCGACCAGGAGATACCGGAAAGACACAAAAAGGTGTTGCGGATGGGACCGAAGTTCGCCTTTGAGCCACGTCTGAGGCCCGCAGACAAGGTGGCGTGTTCGAAGAACATTGTTCGCTTGGCACCAGAGGACATGCGCCCACATTGCACCGTGGATTGCGTGGACGTGCTGGAGAGAAGCCATGGTAAGCAGCGGAACAGCGGGAGCATGAACAATCCCGTTGAATTCCTGGTTGGAAGTGGTCAGAAGATGCTGACAGCTGATAAGGAGGGATGCTTTGTGGTCCTTCCAGCGTGGGCCTTTGATGAGAAAGCGTCCGAAGCCCTGCGGAAGAACTTCAGACAGGTTGCCTTCAAAGCTTCGAAGGTGAAAGGACAGGCAGTGCAACTTCTAAGAGGCCACAACCTGAACAAGCTGGCTGAAGCAGCCAACCAGTCAACAGGTCAGCAGCTCGAAGTCTTTTTCACCGCTAAGACGCACAAGCCAGGCTATCCTTTTCGTTCCATCGTCTCTGAACGAGGGACATGGCAGCATGTCGTCTCAGGG